>NC_081547.1:18817017-18958588 GCF_901000735.1 Corylus avellana
TATATCCTCCCCGTGACGCTGTCCTCATTGGTCCCCAAACATCATAATGGATATAGTCCAGAATGCCCTCTGTCTTATGTGTCTGTCTTGAATTGTACCCGATTCTGCTTTCCCAGAACACAAAATTTATAGAATTCAAGCTTGCACGTTTTAACACCCTTCAACAGATTTCTCTTATGAAGTTCCAACATGCCCCACTCACTCATATGACCCAATCGCATATGCCACAAAACAGTACAATCAGACTCAAACTCCACAGAGGTGACTCCACTTACAACTATACTTCCTAACAGTTTATAGATATTATTTGAACTTTTCTGCCCCTTCATCACTACCATCACACCTTTAGTCACCTTCATTACTCCACCTTCAGACTTATAACTATAACCGTTTGAGTCTAAGGTGCCTAATGAAATCAGATTCTTTTCCACTTCTGGTACATGTTTAACATCATATAACATTCTAATCATACCATCAAACATCTTAATCCTGATATTGCCTATGCTAGTAATTTTACAATGTGCACCATTACCTATAGTAACTATACTAGAATTAATTGACTTGTAGGTGTCAAACCAATCTCTATTGGACATCATGTGAAACGAACATGTTGAGTCAAGAATCCAAGAATTTATAGGATGCTCTGAATTTGACGCAACAGAAAGCATATCACCATCAACATCATCTGAATTGTCTTTCACTACGTTCGCAGATTTTGAGGAACCTTCATTCTCGCCGTCCTTATTCTTCTTTCAATCTGGACAATCCCACTTTATGTGCCCTTTTTTCCTGCACTTATAGCAATTGATGTCCTTCTGCTTCCTGGACATTGACTGAGAATTATTGCCATTCGAACCACCCTTGTTACTACTTCTTCCACGCTCTTGGTTACTCTTTACAACTAGCTCTTCTCCTAGAGAACTTTCATCATTGATTTTCTTCATCTAATGGAAAGCCAACAGGGTTCCTATAACGTCTTCTAACTCCAAGGACTCTTTCCCCCCACTTAGAGTTGTAACCAAATTCTCATATGTAGAAGTTGTGAGTAATTCAATAACATTAACGCCTTGTCTTCATCCTTGAACTTCACATCAGCCCTCTTCAAATCGCCGATTACCTTATTGAACACATTGATGTGTTGGCTCAAATCCGAGCCCTCCACCATCTTCAAGTCGTACAATTGCTGCTTTAGATAGAGCTTGTTCGTCAACGACTTTGACATATACCGACTTTCTAGTTTCAACCAAACTGCCATCGGAGATTCTTCGTCCATGACATGATACATCACATCATCTCCCAGACAAAGCCGAATAGTAGCCACTGCTTTTGCTTCAAGTTACTTCCAATCTATGTCCGGCATACCTTCGGGTTTCGTCCCATATAACGCCTTCTCCATCCCTTGTTGCACCAACAAATCCTTGACACGTCTTTGCATAACCTGAAATTACCGTCTCCATCAAATTTCATCACGTCAAATTTCATAGAAGATGTGCCAATATCATAGAATTAGGCTTTGATACCAATTGTTATTACCGTGCACAAGAATGATTAATATGGAATCGAAAAGAGAGAGAGATCAAGAAAGAGTCGAGACACATTTACCTGGTACGGCAATGTGCCTACGTCTATAGGAGATAGTACGGCTATATTTCACTATTCAATGATTTAGGGTTACAACATAACATATTTATAGGAAAACCCTAATTCTAAGTATTTTTGAAAAACTCCAAAATACCCCCCACAACTTATTTGTCCCTAGATCCACATAAACTAATTACACCCAATGGGCCTGTAGTAGAATATGAGCCACTTGTTCCAACATATTTAATCTTATCTATAATATTTGAGTAATTCTACACATATTTTTAACCATTCATACAACTTAAAGTGACACATATTCTTAAAGCATGTGAAAAGCACACAATACCATTAATAAAAGAGAAATGCTATGCGTCAATACGTTTTCCATATTTGGCCCGTATTCTTGTACAAATTTAATATATCAACCATTAGATTTGTGGGGTCCACTACTAACTTATATATGGTTTACATAAGTACACAAATTTAATAATTGATTTGTAAGATGAGATGTGCCAAATATAGAGAAAATATTAACCCATAACATTTCTCTTTTATTAATGTTATTGTGTGCTTCTTACATGGTAAGAGATTCTTATTTTTGTATTTTTTGACATAATTTTTTAAATTATTATTGGATCAAAATTTAATAAAAAATACAAAAATAAAAAGTAAAAATGTTTGTACCACTTTTCGCATGAAGACGGGCCTGAAAGCAAAGGAAGCCTCCTACGAAAGAGGCCCAAAATACTTGGGGAGCGTAAACCCTCTCACGGTGTAGATGTTTCTAGAAGCACTCTGGACGCCTCCAGGACCACCTCTTTCCCTCGCCCTCTCTTCTAAAAGGACAGAATACCAACATTTAAATATTATTATAAAAAATAAAAATTCGAAAAGAGAAAAAAAAGAAAAAAAGAAAAAAGAAAAAAGAAAAAACGCGAAAATTCCACACAAAAGCCCTCTGCCCTTATTAAAGCCTTCCAACTCTTCGCATCCTCCAGTTTTCTCGTTTAAAGCCTCTCGGTCTTGTGGAGAGTTCCAGAAACCCCCCAATCCCCGCTCTCTCTCTCTCTTTCTCTCTCTCTCTCTCTCTGTTGGATCGCTCTGAAGGTACGTACGGTCTCGGAGCCTAGCTGGCCACAGCATCGTATTTAGACTTAGGTCTAGATTTCTGGTCTTTCTTGAGAAAGAAAGGCTTTTGGATCTGTGGATTTGTTTATGTAGATTTGGTCGTTTTTAGGCGAGGGAATGTTTGGTGGCTGTTGAATTGGTTGTGTGACTCTAGCTTTCTCTGTTTGGATTCAAAGTTTTTGCCTTCTTTTGCCCAGCTCTTTGTTTGTTTTGCCTTTTGTATTATTAATTGCGGATAGAATCTATGTTGTTGATGGATTGATTAATAACGGGTTAAAGTAGGGTGCTGTGTTAATGAGCGATTGGATTCACTTGGATCATTTGATTTCTTTTCTGTGTTTTATCCGGGCTCGATTTGTTTTTTTTTTTTTTTTTTGTTCTTTTGTTCTTTTGAAGTACTGAATTTAGGTTTTTGATTTGCTGTTGTTTAGGTTATTTTTGGTTGTGTGAATGCTAGTGTGACTGACCTTTTGGCTGCCGTGTCTCTATGTCTGGCGTCCGCATGACTGTCAGTTTGCTAGTTGGCGTCAATGATCTTATATACTGAATCTTTTTTTTATTTTTGTGCTGAAATGTTGCTTCTTAGACGATTGATTTTTACTGGTCTGTTGCGTTGATTATGTTCTAGTTGGTTGAAGATAATCGGGCAATAGTTTTGCTGTTGGGAATGTAGTTGATTATTAAATTGATTTGGACTTCTGGGTATTGTGAATTTCTTGAAATTAAAGTGATCTACTATGTTATTGTTCAGATTGCCGTTACCTTGCTGGCGAGACCAACCTTGAGTTGTATATCGGTTGATTTTTTGCGAAGATGAGCGTAGTTGGTTTTGATCTTGGCAATGAGAGCTGCATTGTGGCTGTCGCAAGGCAGAGAGGGATTGATGTTGTGCTCAACGATGAGTCCAAGCGTGAGACCCCCGCCATTGTGTGTTTTGGTGACAAGCAGCGGTTTATTGGAACAGCGGGGGCTGCTTCAACTATGATGAACCCAAAAAATGCAATCTCCCAAATAAAGCGGTTGATTGGTCGGCAGTTCAATGATCCCGAATTGCAGAGGGATCTCAAAACTTTTCCTTTCACTGTGAGTGAAGGGCCTGATGGGTATCCTTTGATTCATGCACGGTATCTGGGAGAAGTAAGGACATTTACACCGACCCAAGTTTTGGGAATGGTGCTGTCAAATCTGAAAGGCATAGCAGAAAAGAATTTGAATGCAGCAGTTGTTGATTGCTGCATTGGGATTCCTGTTTACTTCACTGATCTTCAAAGGAGGGCTGTTTTGGATGCAGCCACAATTGCGGGCTTGCACCCACTTCGCTTGCTTCATGAAACTACCGCAACAGCCTTGGCTTATGGTATTTATAAGACAGATTTACCCGAAAATGATCAGTTGAATGTTGCTTTTGTTGATATTGGACATGCAAGCATGCAAGTTTGTATTGCTGGCTTTAAAAAGGGCCAGCTGAAAATATTAGCTCATTCATTTGATCGATCTCTGGGTGGTAGAGATTTTGATGAAGTGCTATTCCAGCACTTCGCTGCAAAATTCAAAGAAGAGTACAAGATTGATGTTTTCCAGAATGCGAGGGCTTGCCTTAGGCTTCGGGCTGGCTGTGAGAAGCTGAAGAAGATGCTTAGTGCAAATCCTGAGGCACCTTTGAATATAGAGTGCTTAATGGACGAGAAGGATGTCAGAGGCTTCATTAAGCGGGACGAGTTTGAACAGATCAGCATTCCCATTTTGGAGCGGGTCAAGAGACCTTTGGAGAAGGCTCTTGCAGAAGCCGGTCTCACTATAGAAAATGTTCACATGGTTGAGGTGGTTGGTTCTGGCTCTCGTGTTCCTGCTATAATCAGGATATTGACGGAGTTCTTCAAAAAGGAACCTAGGCGCACGATGAATGCGAGTGAGTGTGTTGCCAGGGGTTGTGCTTTGGAATGTGCCATTCTTAGTCCGACATTTAAAGTACGAGAGTTTCAGGTAATTATCATTTGCTGATGGCTATATCTCTAGGATCATACTCTATGTTTATTTGAATTAGCTGACTCGAGCATTAAAAGAATTTTGGATGTGTGAGGAAACTTTGGGTGGCTAAATCTTGAGCTGGGATTAATTGTCACTATTCCCTTTTCCCATCCTCTACACTTTTCCATGTTTTCGTTGTATCTTAATCTGGCCATTTGAAAGGCTCTTGCATAAGAAATTAATGTCGCGAGCACTCACTCTGGGCAAATATGTGATCATAGACAGCCTCAATGTTCTCCCTCATGTTTTATTTCAGGAAAACTGCCCCAAATACATGTAATCTGTTGGCGTGTAGTAGCCGAAAAGTAGATGTTAATCAAAATCCTATAATTTTGGTGCATATCTGTAATACTGTTTATACTCTTAATTTGAAGGTCAACGAGAGCTTCCCATTCTCAATTGCTTTGTCATGGAAAGGTGCTGCTCTAGATAATCAGAATGGGGCAGCAGACAATCAACAAATTACTATTGTTTTCCCCAAGGGAAATCCAATTCCAAGTGTGAAGGCTCTGACATACTACAGATCTGGCACCTTTTCTGTGGATGTACAATATGCCGATGTCAGCGAATTGCAAGCACCTGCAAAGATCAGTACATATACGGTAATATACCTTGGCAACAATAGTCATTCTAAAAACTTTACATTCTAATAAGTTGGGCGGAATATAGGACACATTGTTTAGGATATGTTGTTTTGTGTTACCAATTCTGTTACATGATTTGCGCATGCAGATTGGTCCTTTCCAATCTACAAAAGCTGAGCGTGCAAAACTTAAGGTGAAAGTCCGCCTGAACCTGCATGGAATTGTCTCTGTTGAGTCAGCAACTGTAAGTTCTCAAAGCTTCTTGTGATTTCTAATTGTGAGATTGGAAAATTTTCCCTTGAACTCGTTACTAATTTTCTTTGATGTTTGTTTCAGCTATTGGAAGAAGAAGAAGTTGAAGTTCCAGTCTCAAAAGAGCCAGCAAAAGAAGATGCTAAGATGGATACTGATGAAGCTCCCAATGATGCTGCTCCAGCAAGCTCCAATGAGGCTGATGTAAATATGCAAGATGCGAAGGGTACTGCTGATGGTTCTGGGGCTGAAAATGGTGTTCCAGACTCGGGAGACAAGCCTGCGCAGATGGAAACCGACGTTAAGGTCAGTAATCATGCCGAGAATGAGTTTGTAAGTGCTTATGGTGTTTGTTTTATGTTTCTTTCTATATCTATTTTTTATGCTATTTTATTTGAGGTTTTTTTTCTAAAAATTTTTTTTTAAGAAAAGAAAATCAAGCTCTTTGTTAATTCTTAATTTGCTTGTTATTCATGACATTTTAAAAGCTACGCAGATTGTTCTGATTGTTCTCTTTCAATGATGACGATGCTATGGTGACACGGCTGTACAGTTGTTGAATAGCTGTTAGATCACAATACGAAAGCCTGTGTTCATATTGGAGAGTACTCTATGTACATATATTGTACACATGTATTAAAAGATGGCCCAATGTGTTCTGTAAGCATTCGGGAATTTAGTTGCAGTTTTGTTTTGTAGTTAGTTTGGAGTGAGGGTACTGAAGCAGATACTTGGAGTAGAGGATCTAGTATATTTTATCCATTGCACCAGTAGGGTTACCATTTTAGCTGTTAATGAGCTTATTCAACTAATTCCAATTGTCTGCTGCTTGGAAAGAAACATTGCATGCGCACATTTTCAGCTTCTTCCTTTGTGTTCTTGAGTTATCCATCACATGAAGCATCTAGTTCGATATCCTATTATGTCTAGCATATATCATTATGGAAAGCGCTAGTCACATTTGTATTATTACCTTAAAATAACTTGTCAATTTGGAGATTCTATAAAGTTACTTATAAAATTCAATTTCACCTACTAAGCAAGCAATGTGAGACTTAGTATTTATGATATTTTTATAAACTATTAAATGTGGGTTCTCATCTTCCTAGTATGGGGTGGGGTAGGGTCATGTAATGCCGTGCTTCAGTTCAACATGGCGTTATTAGGTGGCTTTGATACCATTTATAATGACTCAGGGAAAGAACTAATTACATTTGCGCTAATATCTCAAAAGGATTAGTTAATTTGGAGATTTCTTAAAATTACTTATAAAACCTAAATTTCACCTTGGAAGTAAGCAACGAGGACGTAGTACATATGCACAGCTTTAATGGAACCTATTGTACATATTATTTGATACAGCATAGCAAAGTGCCTCATGTCCAATATCATCTGTGCCTGTAGTGTATGGTATAGTAACATCAATGTTTTGCTCATTTTTGATGCATTAGACGTTTGTTCTTGGCGTGCAGGTTGAGGCTCCAAAGAGGAAGGTAAAGAAAACTAACATCTCTGTAGCAGAGTTGGTTTATGGAGGAATGATTCCAGTCGATCTGCAAAAGGCAGTAGAGAAGGAGTTTGAAATGGCTTTGCAAGATCGAGTAATGGAAGAAACCAAGGACAGGAAAAATGCTGTTGAAGCCTATGTCTATGACATGAGAAACAAGGTAGCGTGCTTTTTATTTATTTAACCCCCTAATATCTGGCTTTTAGTTGAGGACCTCTTTATCTAATTCTTTTTGTTTGTTTCTTCAGCTTAGTGACAAATATCAGGAATTTGTCACTGATTCAGAGAGGGAGGTGTTTATTTCTATACTTCAGGAGGTAGAAGATTGGTTGTATGAAGATGGTGAGGATGAAACCAAAGGCGTTTACATTGCCAAGCTCGAGGAGCTCAAGAAGGTAAGGGTTGTTTGTTGTGCTGAATGGCTACTTCTTGTTCTTCCTCTCTCTCACTCAACAAAATGCATGAACACACACTGATACACAGCTACGGAAAGAAAGAAGTGATGACTGATTTTGATGTTTGAATCGTAAGTTTGATGGAGATATGAAAAATTGCAGCAAGGTGATCCCATTGAGGAGCGCTACAAAGAGTATGTAAACAGGGGAGCTGTAATTGATCAACTGGTGCGTTGTCTTAATAGCTATAGAGAAGCAGCAGTGTCGAATGATCCCAGATTGGATCACATTGACATCTCTGAGAAACAGAAGGTAATAACTAGTCAGATCTTTGTCCACCATGCCCCCCCTCACACACATGTGCAAGGCTTCTCTAATCATCCTCCCATTGTATGTTGCAGGTCCTAAATGAATGCGTGGAGGCAGAAGGATGGTTAAGAGAGAAAAAGCAGCAGCAGGACTCGCTGCCTAAATATGCTACTCCAGTTCTCTCATCTGTTGAAGTACTAAAGAAGGCTCACACACTTGATGGGTACTTTTCTTACTTTTTTATATTTTAATCTTATTTACCCTGTTGGGAAAGAAATCAAGTTCTATAGCTGATTATGATGTTAAGCTTCAGTAGTTGAAGAATTCTGAAAGATTGCTAAAACTTGTTTGGTCACCGTGTTGATTCTGGTTTTTAGTTTGATCATATCTTAGTATTTCGGTGGGTACTTGAGGTCATTAAATCCAAATTGTTAACCATCTTTTTATGCTTGTTTCTCATCCAAGCGTTGCTATACTTGGATTTGGTCTTCCCTTTTGCATTCTACCTTTTTTTTTTTTTTTTTTTTTCTTCTATGTTGGCGCATCATGCAAGTTGCCTTCAGTTCAATGGGTCTATGTATGCTCATTACTGTTTTATTAATTTCGTACCTGCCAAATCCAACCCTAGAAATCTGAATGTCTCTTCTCCCTAGTTTACAAATGGTACTCTTGTTGACAATATAATATGCGTGAACAGGTTTTGTAAACCGATAATGATGAAACCAAGGCCGGCACCAGCCAAGCCAGCTACTCCTGAGGCACCACCAACCCCACCTCCTGAGGCCGGTGAGCAGCAACCTCAGGGTGGTGATGCCAATGCAGATGCCAATGCAAACGCCTATGAGAGAGCAGCAGATGGCAGTGGTGAGGTACCGCCTGCTTCTGAAGAACCAATGGACACAGAGACCTCGACAACTTCTACCTAGTTCTGTGAAGTGGTTCACCTCCTTTAATGTTTTATTCAAATACAGAATTTGGCATGTATAAGAACTTTTCCCGTTTGAGTCTAGGATACGAATGCGGTGGTGAGCCTCTCACGAGGCTTGTGGAATGTTTGTCAATGTTTTTTGGAGTCTAAAGCCTTTTCTGCTGTGGGTGATCTGCCAAATTTTATAGTTAATTAGGGTGGATCTCCAGGAATCGGTTTTTTTATTTTTTTTAGGAGGATTTCAAAAGAAATGGTACTGTTTATGGCCTCCCCGACCCTTGTAGGGGAAGAGAACAGAGATGCATTTAAGAGGGTCTTTCAAGTGTCATTGTTCTTTATGTTAGTGTTATTAATTTCTGGATTCTTTTCTTTTTGTCTCAAATATTAGATTGCATTGCATTATCTCCTGGTCTGTTGTATGAAGTTCAGGTCAATAATTTTGTGGGCTATTTTGCGGATATTCACCGTTTGTGATGAATGATAATGATTGCTATCCAGGGATGTCTTGATGTCTTTGATGGGAACTTTAAAAAGGGGTATTGAAAATCATGTGAATCGTTTTGCTTACCAACTAAGTGAAATGTTACGTATTTTCAAATGCTTACAAATTATCGTAATTGCTGCGAGGTATAAAGATTAATTTATTTAAAATTTAATAGTTATGTCAGAAATAAGCATTCGAAAGTACATAAAGCATTTCTACCCGACTAAACGACAAAAAGCCAAGACCTAAAAAAAAGAAAAATTGGAGGCCAATGGCTAAGATATGCAGCTATAGCAAACAAGATACACTACAATGGAGTGTCAAGTATTTGTTCGGTGGTTTTGCATTGTAAAAGCGTTAGGGTTTTCTTTTGATTCTCCTTAATTTAGGAAATAAAACTATTTTTGGTTTTTCTAAACATATTATATAATAGCTTTCCTTATTTTATTTTATTTTATTATAATATTATTTTTTTAAAAAAAAGTACAATTTTCCTATCAACTCTCATATTTTTTTTACAAAATTTTAACACAATTTCTAATAAAAGGTGAAAAGAGTAGAGAGGAGAGAAGAGAGAAATATTTTATGATAAAATAATAGATAAAGAAACTATAGGGAAGCTAAAGTGCTTCTGAATGCATTGGGTAGCATTATGGCATTTTTAATGTTTAGGGAAGTAATAGGAAAGTTGTTGCATATAATTTTTTGTTTTTGTTTTTGTTTTTTGTTTTTTGTTTTTGTTTTTGTTTCAATAGATTTTTTCTATACTTAGGAAAAAAGAAAAAAAAAAGGTTATAAAGCACTGTTGTGCCAAATACCTAAATTAATAGGCAAATACTTGGTACGTTTTACTCGCAAGTGCAAGAGATCAAAACGATAGTATAGGGTGCAAATACGAAATCATTCCCATGAAGATTGTTGATTTTGTTTAAAATTGATTTACCGAATTAAATTGCCAATTTGTCACAGAATCGCAATGTTGAAAGAGATAAAGATAATGAAAAGGTTAGGGATTTGACATCAACCACTAACTAAACTAATTAAGATACAAATACGCCAATGTTCCAATTATGTTGATATATTTAATGTTCGTCAACCTAAGGGCATGATATCTACTCCTTAAGCTATTGATTTTCCTAAGCAATGAATTAGGTATGATATCTATTCTAATTATTTTCTTCCCTAAAGGATTTAGCATGGTATCTACTAAATTGTTCTATAAGGAAACATAAATCTATGAAAATTGACAAACACATGAAGCCTAGGGCATGGTATCTACTCCTAGTTCCCCATATTGATTACCCTAAGAACCCATGATGAGATTTTTTTGTTACTTTATTAAGTCCAGGAACCTATCATCCAAATTGACTAAATTAATAGATCCACATATGCACATGATAATTAAACACATTCATATGGGGAATTCAAATAAATAGGAACTAATCAATTTAAATAAACCGAACCATGATTGTAACAAAGGCATAATTGAAATCCTAAAAAGACATAATTAGGGCTTCAATCTAGCCCCTAACAAAAATATTTAACTACACATAATAAAATAAACTAAAAAGAAAAGGAAAGGAAGAAACCGCAAAACGACTCATGGAAGTAGCTCCAAATTCTCCTATCTGCAATTGTGTATTTTCTATGAGGCATAGAGGTCTATTTATAGGCTTAGGAAAGCCCTGGAGGCTCTAGAAAACCTAATAAACTCGGAGGTCAGTCTCCTAATTCAGCTAGGGAATTGAAAACCTAATCTAAAGTGAAAAATGGCTTTTGCTCCATTTGGGCACTCCCAGTGCGCTCGATTGCATCCTGCGATTGATTCCTTGTGTGCCAAGCTTGGGCGCAATTGTGCTCGAGCTTTCTACTTCTGCGCTCGAGCTTAAGTGAAGCGCTCAATCCTTGCTTTTTGCAGCTTTTTCCCAAAATGCCATTGAAGCTTGTAGCTTTTCCAAAAATGCTTCATTTTCTTCAAAAACCTAAAAAAAGACACACCAAAAGGAAGTAAAACAACACAAAATAACAAAACTAAGAGATTAACAAATGTAAATTATGGGGCTAAAATGTGACTATTTTAGCTCTTATCACACCACCAAACTTACATATTGCTAGTCCTTTAGCAATAAGAAACTAAAAATAAACAGAAACGAAAACAAAAACACTCTATCTCCACTGTCGTAGGAAACACGATTGCATTTAGCATATGCAACAGGCCTTTCAAACCCTTAAGCATCCCTAGTAGGACGATTGAAATTTTGCGAGGGTTTAACAGAAATGTTACCCACAAACATTATGCAAAGTTCATGTTGTTCCCAAAACTCAAGTATCACTTAAAACCGTGATTTTCATTCATTAGCAAGCTTAAAAAGAAAAACTTAATCTTCACAATAAATCAGAATTTCAAAGTCTATCCACTTACAAAAGACAGGCAGATGCATCACAAGTTCAAAACAGTGTGAGGTGAACTAGCACATAAATATGAAGCTTCCAATTATTTCCAATGTGCAATGTCTCAATATCTCAAAGTTCACTAGAATCCCCATCAAAATGAATAACTATGGCATAACTTTCTTTTTCTTCTTTTTGGTTAGGTTCTGTGCAATGTTTGGTTCCCTTAAACTTTCTAATTGACCCATTTAACGAGTGTTAAGCCAATAACTCCAAAACCATAAGGTTTTAGGGCATTAGGTGTAAAGACACCCCTAAGGACTTACTAACTCGTGTCAAAAAGGCTACAAAACTAAACTTTCCATGACATTAATCAAATCAAAATTTTCACATTTTGACGTGAACACTCATTGCTTAATGAGGCAAGAGGTTCAGTTACTTAGTAAAAAACTTAAAATTGATCAACAACATTTTTTTTTTCAACTCATGCCAAAGTATAATCCAATAAATCATCTAGTTTCACCCAAGACGTAGAAACACACACATCAGGCTCACATGTCATACCCCATAAATTATGTGCTAATGTGCTTGTGTCAAATCAGATCAAATAGGTGAATTCTCAAATGCCTAAAGTAAGTAATCAAACTTAGAAACTCTATCATCAGATCATGAGTTCAAAATTTTAAGCTCACTAATGAAAATCAAATCACAATTTTTCAGATCAACAAAAATTTCAAGACAAACACGAACGTGCACATTTTTCAAAAAAATAGGGACAAAGTGTGTGTAAGTGGATAAAGTGTGTGTAAGTGTCTCCCATACCCCAAAACTTAAATAATACATTGTCCTCAATGTGTAGACAACAAGAAAAGATCTTACCCGGGAGATGGGAAAACTAGCTGGAACAGGTATGGCTCATAGCATACCCCCAAACTTGAACGCAAGCACACTTGTCTCTGAAAAACAAAACGATAAAATAACAAAGGAAAACAAAAAGAAAACAACAAAAAGAAAATAAAACAAAGAACATAAAAGTAAAAAGGATATGATATAGGATTGCCTCCCCATAAAGCGTTAAGTTTAACGTCTTCAGCCAGATCGTTCTCCTTTTCTTGTTGTAGTCCCTCATTATTGTCTGTGGCTTATCCTCTCTTAAAGATAGTCACGGACTTGAGCTCCTCTTGACCTCTTGGGTTTTGTATGGTCTGAGATGGGAACTCTCTCTCTTCCTCTCACTCAGGTCCTTAGCTAATTGCCCTACTTGTGCCTCCAGTCTCTGAATAGCTTGACTTGTAGTGGCCTCCAATCTTTGAATGGCATGAGTGGTGAGGGTGTTAGTCTACTGTTGTGTAGTCAAGAATTGGAACATTGTACCTTCAATGTCATTCTTCTTTGGCTCAGGATTTGATTGGGCAGCTTGTGGTGGAGCCTGGTAGTTATTTCCCAACTAGAAATTTCTTTGCTGTCCTTGAGGATTCAGAACATTCTGATTGTTACTGCAAGAAAAATTGGGGTGGTTACGCCACCCTGCATTGTAAGTGTTGGAGCATGGATTGTTCTTTGGAGGGTAATTGTTCTGCCATACATAGTTCACTTGCTTGATTTGCATTAGAAGACATACGACAAGTCTTAGTGGTATGGTTGGACTGGGAACATATAGCACATACCTCGATTTGTGCCACTTTTTGAATTGGAGCAATGCTGTGATTTGTCATGGCTTTCACAATCATGTTCAGCTTCCTCTCTATAGTTGCCATTTAGGTCTGAACTCCATCAGTGGTGCTTACTTCATACACACCTTTCCCTTTGAGTCGTTGTTTCCCTATATATGAGAGTTGTTGGGAATTCTCACTTAAGGTCTCAAAGAGTTCTATAGCCTCCTCGCTATTTTTCTCCATAAGCACACCTCCACAACCTGAATCAACAAGACTTTTGTTAGCATCATTTAAACCCTCATAGAAGGCCTGTACCTGATCGTATTGAGATAGGTTGTGGTGTGGGCATTTGAGAAGTAGCTCATTAAAGTGATCCCATGCTTCAAAGAACAGGTCTCCATCTCTTTACTGGAAAGGTCTGAATATCCTTCCTCAGTTGCCTTGCCTTTTGGGCTAGGAAGAACTTCTTTAGGAACTTTGTGGCCAGCTCTTCCCAGTTATGGATAGATCTTGCAGCCAATGAATTCAACCAGAGTTTAGCATTATCTTTTAGAGAAAAAGGAAAAATAATTAACCTAATTCCTTATGCGGTTAAGCCCTGGATGTTCTAAGTCTTGCAGAGATCGAAGAAGTCTCTAATGTGCAAGTATGGATCCTCATAAGGTGTGCCTCTGTAGTATGAGACCATGTTGAGTAGATGTGGAGATAGATTGTAGTTGCTCTACACAATAGGCTAGAAGTCTATGCATGATGATCTGTCAAAGTTATGTGGAATGAATGAACTTTTCCTAAGCCTTCTCACTGGTGGGTTTTCAACATCTTCTCCTTCCCTTCCTGCCATTTCAAATTCTTCTTCTGCTTTGGAGATCTCTCTTTCTCTTCGTTGGATGTCTGTATGGAATGGTGGCTTAAGCTTTAAGATTGACGATCCTGCATACAGAAAGAGAGAGTTAAAAATATGAAATTACAGCAGCTGCAATGTTGCTGTTTGGACGAGTGCGCTTGATCGCATTGTCGCAGATGAAGAAAAATAGACAAGAGAAAAGCTGCTGCACAAGGGAAAGATAACAACATGAACATGGGACGTGTGGCCTAGAAGTAGGTCACATGAGAGTTTGCACGAGTGCGCTCGATTGCATTGTAAGGTGTTGTCGATCGCACTTGTGCAAGTGTGTGTATGTGAGTATGTGTACGCTTGCGTGTGCAGGGGTGTACGGGCGAAATGCGATTGAGCACACAGCTAGGTGCGCTAGATTGTACTTTTACAAAATAGAAACAGTCATAAAAACAGAAAAGAAAACAGCAGGTTCAGTGTCCTGCAGTAGTGCGCTCGATCACACCAGAGGTGCGCTCAATCGCACTACTGCAGAACGGGATTGTACGTACGGAAACCAGAAAAACAGAAATTAAAATTTAAGACTTAAATGAAAAATTAATTTTAAACAGAATCAAACAATCCGTCGCAACGGCGCCATAAACTTATTGTTCCAAATACCCACATAAATTAATAGGTAAATACTTGGTACGTTTTACTCGCAAGTGCACGAGATCAAAACAATAGTATAGGGTACAAGTACGAGATCATTCCCCGAGGATTGTTGATTTTGTTTAAAACTGATTTTCCGAATTAAATTTCCAATTTGTCACAGATTAGCAATGTTGAAAGAGATAAAGATAACGAAAAGGTTAGGGATTGGACATCCACCACTAACTAGACTAACTAAGATACAAATACGCCAATGTTCCAATTATGTTGATATATTTAATGTTCGTCAACCTAAGGGCATGATATCTACTCCTTAAGCTATTGATTTCTCTAAGCAATGAATTAGGTAAGATATCTATTCTAATTCTTTTTTTCCCTAAAGGATTTAGCATGGTATCTACTAAATTGCTCTTTAAGGAAACATAAATCTATGGAAATCGACAAACACATGAAGCCTAGGGCATTGTATCTACTCCTTGTTCCCCACGTTGATTACCCCAAGAACCCGTGATTAGATTCTTTTGTTACTTTATTAAGCCTAGGAATTTGTCATCCAAATTGACTAAATTAACAGATCCACATATGCACATGATAATTAAACACATTCATATGGGGAATTCAAATAAATAGGAACTAATCAATTTAAATAAACTTAACCATGATTGTAACAAATGCATAATTAAAATCCTAAAAAGTCATAATTAGGGCTTCAATCTAGCCCCAAACAAAAGTATTTAGCTACACATAATAAAATAAACTAAAAGGAAAAAGGAAAAGAAGAAATTGGAAAACGACTCCTGGGAGTAGCTCCAAATTCTCCTCTCTGCAATTGTATATTTTTTATGAGGCATAAAGGCCTATTTATAGGCTGAGGAAAACCCTAGAGGCTCTAGAAAACCTAATAAACTCAGAGGTCAGTCTCCTAATTAAACTAGGGAACTGAAAACCTAATATGAAGTGAAAAGGGGCTTCTACCGCATCTGGGCGCTCCGAGTGCGCTCGATCGCATCCTTCGATCAATCCCTTGTGTCCCGAGCTCGAGCGTAATTCCGCCCGAGCTTTCTCCTTCTGTGCTAGAGCGTTGTTGTGCTCGAGCCTAAGTGATGCGCTCGATCCTTGCTTTTTGCAGCTTCTTCCCAAAATGCCCTTGAAGCTTTTAGCTTTTCCAAAAATGCTTCATTTTCTTGAAAAACCTAGAAAAGTACAGAAAATACAAAAAGGAAGTAAAACAACACAAAATAACAATACTAAGAGATTAACAAATGTAAATTAAGGTGCTGTTAGCTCTTATCAAGCACTCACAATGGAGGAGCCAAATGGTACTTTTATCTAAAATGGTTAATCAGATTTGTAAAAAACCCCTATATTGGATTAGCCAAAAAAAATGCAAAATGGATATTTTATTGGATTAGCCAAAAAAAAAAAAAAAAAATGCTACATATAGTGGCACTATTCACAGGAGCCATTTTATTTATTTTTATTATTTCTCTCACCTATTTACTCTTTTTCCCAAAACTTTCTTTCCACGTTTATTATTATTATTATTATTATTATTATTATTTCATTCTCCCGTTATCTCTCTCTCTCTCTCTCTCTCTCTCTCTCTCTCTCTCTAAGAAAGGACTCTCCAGCAACCTCTAGAAACACCTCTCCAACTCTCTCTTCTTCCGGTTAAGGATAAAATACAGCACCCTCACAAGCTGCATGACAATCCCCAAAAGTCTCCTCAAATTAAGCACAAAAACCAGCAAAGGCAGCCAGAAAAGACCCCAGCTCCCATGGTGATTGGACAGCCCCTGCAGCAGCCATTTCTCCCTAAATCATGGAGCCTTTTCAAACTCCCTATTTCACGGCCTGTCCTCTGCTGATATGCACATCATTTCAGCACAACTACTCTCTCTTCTTACCAATAATTAACTTGTAAAGTTCTCTCTAGTTTAGTTTTGACGTTACTTTCGTTGAATTCTTTCTATGTAGATTATTCAATGCCTAATTGGCTATATATACAAGAAGCTTCACTGTTTTGGATCAAGCAACCAAAACAGTTTACTTAAAACTTTCATGGTATCAGAGCCACTCTAAAGCCAATGCTCAAACCAATGGCAACCTCTTGCTTTGCACCCTCAAGCTCTTCATCCTCTTCCTCCAACCCTCAAATTGAAACCAACTCAACCCTCACAATCATACCTAACTTCTCCTAACTCTTCAAACTAGAAGGTCCCAACTATATAGGATGGGTTGCACAATTTCAACCCATACTCTGTGGCAATGAATTCCAAGGATTGATGAAGGAACTGATCTATGCCCTCCTCAGTTCATCACTAGTGAAGCTAACACCCAAACCTTGAACCCTGCCTATGTTACATGGCAGAAAAGAGACCAGCTACTCCTAAGTTGGATTATCTGCTCTCTCAGTCCACCCTTGGTGTCCTCAATGTATGGTCTGAATACATCACACAAAGCCTGGACCTCCCTTGCCACCAAGTATGCCTCTCAGTCCAAATCACGTGTCTCCCACCTCAAGCGGTAGTTACAAAGCTTGGAACAGGGAGATAAGACATGCATTGAGTACCTGAAATTGGCAAAAGAATCAGCAGATGAGCTGGCTGCTATAGGAAAACCTATTGAAGATGATGATCTCATCTCCTTTGTTGTAAGTGGCCAGAATCCACTCTTAAACACCTTTGTCATTGTCCACTCCTTTGCTGGATGTGACCTTGAAATGTCGTTTGCTGACTTTCAATCTGAGCTGCTTAACCATGAGATCCTGCTGGAGAACCAACAGCACAAAGCCATCACATTTGAAACTGGCAGCTTTGCCCTGTATACCAACAAGCAGGGCCCTTCCAACTTCAACCATCAAAACTTTGCCAACTTCAAGAAGGCCGAGGTTCCTTCCAAGACTCAATCCACATAGCCAACACTTTGTTGTCAAGAACAACAATGGTTACTCCCCAAGAGGCAATGGTGGCTATCCAACCTCCAATCAACCTACTCCTTTCAGAAGCTTCAACCGAGGTAACTCCAACCAACAAAGCAACTCAAATGTGAGCACCAACCAAACCTCTCACCCTGCATGCCAAATATGTGGCAAAAGCAATCACAATGCCCTTGATTGCTGCAACAAAATGGACTACACCTACCAAGGCAGGCATCCTCCTCCACAGCTAGCAGCCATGGTTGCACAAGTGAATGAGGACTTTCAAACTCAGGACTAGCTGGCAGATTCTGGCGCCAACACCCACATCACTGCTGATCCCTCTAACATCAACAATCCTCAACCTTTTGGTGAAACAAAAATTGTGGGAGTAGGCAATGGAGCAGGTTTGGTTCTTCACTTGTTCATTGCAAACCATCAAACTCTTTTAACCCTTCTCAATTTCTACTCAAAGATATATTACATTGTCCTAATGCCTATGCTAATCTTCTCTCCATTAACAAATTTTCCATAGATAATAATTGCTGGTTTGCACTCACTAGCTCAAATTTCATTGTGAAGGACAACCTGACAGGGGCTGTGCTGCTCTAGGGGCCAAGTGAGAATGGTTTGTACCCTATCCCTCCGCACCACAAGTCCTCGAATAAATGGAAAGGGTTCACAGCTTATCTCGGAGTTAAAACCACATATATGGTTTGGCATCAATAGCTTCGACATCCTTCCTCTTCAATCTTTCAGCACCTTTTGAAGAACCAGCAGCTACCTCTCATTGGTTCAGTAGACAAGACAAGGATCTGCTCATCATGTCAACTTGGCAAGTCCAAGCAACAACCCTTTTTTAAGTCCACTAGGGTTTCTACTGGTCCTTTAGAACTCATTCAGTCAGATGTATGGACATCTCCTATTTCATCTTTGAGTGGATGCAAGTTTTATGTAATTCTCATTGATGACAATAGTTGGTTTACCTAGCTATATCCCATCCTAAATAAAAGTGATGTTTATCAATGCTTTGTCAAATTCAAGTTACTTGCTAAAAATTTATTCTCCATTAAAATCAAGCAATTTCAATCTGAAAATGATGGGGAATTTACTTCAACTCAATTCAGACAGTTTCTAACCCAAAATGGCATCTTACATAGACTCACTTGTCCACACAAATCCTAGCAAAATGGCATTGTTGAGAGAAAACACAAACATGTCATGAAAATGGGACTCACTCTCCTAGCACAAGCTGGACCCTCTCCCAAGTATTGGGTTGACTCCTTTCTAACATCCATAGGTAATCAATAGACTACCATCTTCTGTGCTGAAAAATTAGTCACCCTTTTCCAAACTCTTCAAAAGATCCCCTAACTACACCATTCTAAGAACCATTGGATGTCTATGCTATCCTCTCTTAAGATCTTATGCCAATCACAAATTATCATTCAGAAGCAAACCTTGCATTCTACTTGGTTATGCTGCTAATCAAAAGGGCTATCGCTGCCTTGAACCTCAAACTCACAAGATTTACATCTCTATGAATGTGGTTTTTGATGAAACATCCTTTCTAGCTAAGGATACTCCACTCTCACAAGGCTCCTGCAAGATCATAGCAACCTCAGGTAACTCCTTAGTCATGATACCATTACAATTTCCCATTGATTAATTCACCTCCTGCATCACCATCTTTAACTCTTGCACAACCTACATCACACACAGCTGCTGAATCACTCAATCCAGATCAGCTTTATCCCTCACCAAACAGTGTCCCATTTGATATAGCATGCCTGATAAGTGCTAAAATATTCATATATTCAGCTCTTAACTTGCATGTTTTAATTCTTTGGTTTTAGTTAATTAGGCCATTTTAATTCATTTTTGTGTTTTTCATATTTTTACAGGCTTTGGGAAGAAAATGAAGTAAAACAGGGTGATTTGGGCATAAAGAGAGAAGATGGGAAAAGTTGGAACTCCCTGATACTGCGATCAATCGCAAGGTACTTGTGATCGAGTGCAGTACCCGAGAGGACATAGCACAAAGCAAGCCAGGAACGATCGAGCGCATGCCAGAAGAAGGATCGATCGCAGACCTGCGATCGAGAGCACACAGGCTACGATCGACCGCACCCGTGCGCCGGAGACAAACCAAGGTGGCGGCTAAGATATCCCTATTTTCATATTAGGGTTTTTCAACTCCCAATTGTAATAGGATTGAAACCCTACGAAATTCCTAGGGTTTATTACTTTTCCAAGGACTTCTAAAGCCTATAAATAGACTCTTAAGCCTTTAGAATAAAAAAACGCTTGAGAAGGAGAAGAAGAAGAGCTCTTGAAGTTCAAGTCTTGGGTTTATTCTTTTCTTTTCTTTTCTTTTATTAAGATGTTTAACATTAATTTTATGTGTAGCTAATTTATTTAGTAGGGCTAGATTGAAGCCCTAGTTATGTTTAGTTAATATTTCAATATTGGCGCCTTTGTGATGGTTATGTTATGCTATTTAACTTGGTTAATTCCTGCTTTCATGAATTCCTCATATGTGTGTGCCTGATCAACATATGCATGTCGTATGGACTAGTTAATTAAATCAATTTGGATGATCGAGTCCTGGGTTTAATGTAAGTAACAAAAGAAATCCACACCGGGTTCTTGGGTTAATCAGCATGGGAAACCGGGAGTAGACACCCATGCCCTAGGCCTCATGTGTTTGTCGATTTTCACAGATTCATGCTTTCTTAAAGAACAACTTAGTAGACACCCATACTAAATCCTTTAAGAAAGAAAAGAATTAGAGTAGACACCCATGCCTAATTCGTTGCTTAGGGAAATCAAAAGCTTAAGGAGTAGACACCCATACCTTTAGGTTAGCAAATACTAAGCATGCATAACATGATCAAAGCATTGGCATATTGTTATATTAGATAGATATAATTAGTGGTGGAAATCAAAGCCCTACCTTTTATTATCATCACTTTAACAATCAATCTTTATTTTTACTTAAGGAATTTATTTTTAAAACATAAATTTAGCAATCCTCGTAGGAATGATCCTGTACTTACACCATATACTACTATGTTGACCTTGTGCACTTGCAGGTAAAACGTACAATTATTCACCTATTCATTTAGGTAGATAATTTGCACAACAATGCCCTCTCTCTTGCATCATCTACTCATACCTCTTCACAAATAGACACACCAAATCCTCCTCTGCCTAAAGTACCCTCCAACCGCATCATCACCAGATCCCAAATAGGCCATCTAAAACCAAAGGAGTTCCCTGGTTTCAAACTATTTCACACCACTAAACACCCCATCTTAGCCTTCTAAGTTGTTCATCTACCACCAACACCTTCCACCTTCAAGCAGGCTGCTACCAAACCTGAGTGGATACATGCAATAACATCTGAGTACAATGCTCTGCTCTCAAACCAAACTTGGTCCCTATGCCCCATGCCCATCAACTACAGTGTCGTGAGAAACGAATGGGTTTTCAAAATAAAATAAAAAAACCCAGATGGGAGTGTGGACAGATTCAAAGCAAGACTAGTTGCAAAAGGATTTGATCAACTAAGTGATGTTGATTACTATGAGACCTTTATTCCTGTCATCAAGCCTACTACAATTCGTTTGGTCTTAGCACTAGCTGTCCAATTTGACTAGGATATCAAACAATTGGATGTGTCCAATGCCTTTCTTCATGGTGTCCTAGATGAGGAAGTCTACATGGAACAACCTCAAGGGTTTGTTCATCCATCTTACCCTGATCATGTCTGCAGGTTATATAAATCGCTTTATGGCCTGAAACAAGCTCCAAGGGTCTGGCTTACACGATTGTCTCAAGCACTACTGGATATTGGCTTCTTTAGCTCTCAATTGGATCCTTCTCTCTTCACCTATCACACTGACCAAGCTCATATCTTTCTTCTGGTTTATGTTGATGACATAATCTTTACTGGAAATCATCAACCCACCATTCAATGGATAGTTAGCAAGCTGAAACTTGACTTTGCACATAAGGATCTTAGCTCACTAAGCTACTTCATTGGAATTCAAGCCACAAGAGATTAAGTAGGCCTTCATCTTAGGCAGTCCAAATACATTCTTGACCTCTTGGATCACACTCAGATGACTGAATCCAAACCATATCCAGCCCCTTATCTCACTGGTTCAAAAATGTCCAAATTTGATGGAGAACATTTACACTACCCTATAGTCTATAGACACATTGTAGGAGCACTTCAGTATGTTACCCTCACGAGACCAGACATTGCATATTCTGTAAATCAACTTTGTTAGCACATGCATACTTCAACTTCCATTTATCTCACAACAGCCAAAAGGGTCTTAAGATATCTCAATGGTTCTATTGACCATGGTCTCCAATACAACAAAGACCCTCTTGCCATCATCACATTCTGTGATTCAGATTGGGCAGGTAACCCTAGTGACGATCCACCACTGGATTTGGTATCTACTTTGGCTCCAATTTGATCTCTTAGTCTGCTAAGAAACAACACATTTCCTCTAGATCAAGTACATAAGCAAAATATCGAGCATTGTCTCTAGCAACTGCTGAAATGTATTGGCTGAGAATGCTTCTTAAGGATCTCCAAGTCTGTCTCCCCTCTCCTCCTGTCATCAGGTGTGACAACTCAAGAGCCCTTGCCCTAGCTCTTTGTCTCTCTCTCCAAATCTTTCTCCCCTCTCCTTCTGTCATCAAGTGTGACAACTTAGGAGCCCTTGACAACTTCAAGTCTTACTCAAAAATTTCACTTCCACCACTCTCTCTCTCTCTCTCTCTCTCCCCCCTATTTTCCCTTCTTGTAGGCGAGATGGATATGGGTGAGGCTGAGACTGAAGATTTTGGTTTGATTGTTTGTAGATTGAGTATGAGCTTTAGGATTTTCGACTCCGATTGTGGGTACGCAATTTCTGGGTATGTGATAGATTACCAATTGTGGGCATGCATTTTCTGGGTGTGTTTTCGTCAATTTGCGTTGGTTGAGTTTTCGTAGATTTTGGACATTTGGTTGATACCCAATTTTATGAAGATTTTGGGAATTTAGGGCATTGGCTTTCTTGAACGTTGCCTCTTTGTCATCTATTTCTCTTCTTCTGCTCTGTTTTGTCATCTATACGATAGATATATGCACTTGGTATGATGCTTATATATTTGTAGGATTCTCAGAGTTGCAATGTTTCACATTTTGGAGTGCATATATTTGTATGATGTTTATATGTTTGTAAGATTCTCACAGTTATAATACCAACTCTACTTGTTGGTATGTTGTTATTGTTGATATTATTTCATGAAACTAAAATTTTGAATTTATTATTATTTCATGATTATTTTGAATTTTAAATAAATAACTGATCTCCTATTATTATGTTTTAATAGTCATTTATTTTAAATAAATAATTTTTTGTCCTATTATCTTGTTTTGATCGGTTACCACCACTTCATCACTATCTCCTATTATTATGTTATATGAGATCATGTGTTTTCAAGTTTCAACTGATGAGATCATGTGTTTTCAAGCTTCAACTGCTTTTTCAACGTTAGATTTTAAAATATATGTAACCGTTATTTCAATTAAAAAAAAAACTACTTCTGAGATAATATGGAATTATATAGATATATTTTAATTCCCAGTAGTTTTATTATATTTTAACAGATAATTTTATTTTCTCTCTCTTCCTCTCACCATTATTAATGGCTGTTACAAAATATTTTTGTTCTGGATAGTGTTCAGAGTTTGCAATCTGCACACTACATCTGGCAGTATTGTATCCTGAGGATAAGATTGCTCTGATTCCCTTTTGCAAGACTTCTAATACAAGTGGGAGGCAATGTTTATCTAAAATATAGAGTTACAATTGCCTTACTGTCCAGATTTCATTTACTTTTCATTATGTTTGTATTCTACGTTTATTTTTTCCCTACAATTCCCACATCATTATTTCCAACAATTTTTAGATAAACATTTTGCATTCTTCAATGGCACTTCCAACAATGAATTCTGCTATTACTTCTCTGAACGTGATGCCACATGATCTTTCCAAATTGGATCGTGTTGATGGCAACAACTACAAATGGTGGAAGGAGAAAGTTGAATTTCTACTGACAACATTGAGGGTTCGCTATGTGCTCGACACACTCTGTTCGAATGTTCCTGTGGAAGGAGCAACTGATGAACAAATTAATGTGAAATTCAAATGGGAGGAAGCCAACTACACTTGTTGGGGGAGTATCCTCAACACCGTCACTGATCCACTGTTCGATATGTATGCACCAAAGAAGTTTGCAAGAGAGATCTGGGAGGCATTGGAGAACAAATACAAAACTGAAGATTCTGGCAACAAAAGCTATCTGGTAAGTAATTATTTTGATTTTAAAATGGTGGATAATAAGCCTATTTTGAATCAAGTTCATGAGATTCAATTTATTGTCCAACAATTGTATTCAGAGTGCATTCCAATTGATGAAAAACTTCAAGTGGGTGCTATTATTGCCAAATAGCCACCAACTTGGAAGGATTACCGTAAGTCACTTAAGAGAAAAGGTGATGATCTGACTTTGGAAGGTCTTCAGAGACAACTTCGTATTGAAGAAGAGTCAAGGCTTCGAGACAAACTCGAAGAAGAGGCTGAAATGAGCAAATCTGCCCATGTGGTTGAAATAGACAACAAAAAAGGGAAAAAGCCCAAATATGAATTTGGTGGTCCTAGTAAAATAGGTCCAAAGAAAAAGGGCAATTTCAAGAAAAATGCGATTTGTCATTATTGCAAGAAGCCTGGGCACTTCATCAAGAATTGCAGAGTTCTGAAGAAGAAGGAATAGGCCAACAATGTTGAAGAAAATCAATGATTCAAGTTGATGGGTTGATATTGGTGCAACTCGTCACATCTGTGGAGATAGAAATCTCTTCAAAAAATATGAGAAAGTTGGTGATGAGATTGAACTCTACCTGGGAAATTCAACTACCACCAAAGTAGTTGGAAAAGGCACTATTGAGTTGAAATTTACTTCTGGCAAAATAGTTACTCTTATTGATGTATTTCACGCATAAGAGATTTGAAAGAATCTGGTTTTTGGTGGTCTTTTGTCTAAACATGGCTATAAACTTGTATTTGAATCTGACAAATTTGTCTTGACCAAAAATGGCATGTTTGTGGGCAAAGAATTTGCTGTAAATGGAATGTTTAAACTCAATTTAATAAAGGAGAATGTTTTTGTTTATATTGTTGACTCTTATTCATTATGGCATGCTAGATTAGGACATGTAAATTATAATTCTGTGAATCGAATGGTTAAATTAGGATTGTTGCCTTCTAATTTGCATGATGATAGAGATAAATGTGAAATCAGTGTTAAAACAAAGTTAACTAGAAAACCATTTTCAAGTGTTAATAGATCAGCTTCAAATTTACTTGAATTAATACATTCTAATGTATGTGATTTGAGTGGTAAAATTACAAGAGGTGGTAAAAGATATTTCATTACTTTTATAGATGATTTGTCTAAATATGCTTTTATCTATTTGATTAGAACAAAAGATGAAGCTTTAGACATGTTTAAAATTTATAAAGCTGAAGTTGAAAATATACTTGGTTGCAAGATTAAATCATTAAGAAGTGATAGAGGTGGAGAATATTTTAATAATGACTTTGACAATTTCTGCGAAATTAATGGTATTATTCATGAGAGAACAACACCTTATACACCACAACAAAATGGTGTAGCGGAAAGAAAAAAATAGAACACCATGGATATGGTAAATGCAATGCTTAACCATTCTGGTTTGCCTGAAAATCTTTGGAGTGAAGCTATTTTTTCTGCAATTCACATATTAAATAGAGTGCCTTCTAAAAGAAATCATTTTCCCCCTGGGTTATGGTTTAAACGTAAACCCAACATAAATTATTTTAAATTGTGGGGGTGCCTAGCTTATGTTAGGTTGCCTGATTTTAAAAGATCTAAATTAGGACCAAAAACTTCCAAATGTGTTTTTCTCGGTTATGCTTTTCATAGTAAATCTTATTGTTTTCTTGAATTGGATTCTAATGTAATTATTGAATCAAGAGATGCAGAATTTTTTGAATCCAATACAATTAAAAACTCTAATTTTTCTAAAGCAAGTACTTCTAATAATGAAAATATTTTTGAAAATATTGTTTTAGAAAATGAAGAGAATTTTGAAATTAGAAAATCCAAAAGAACAGAAAAGAAAAGAGTTTTGGTCCTGATTTTTTGACATATTTTATAGAAGGCAACTCTCAAGTGATTGTGAATGAAGCTGGTGTGTGTTACAATATAGAAAATGAACCTTCTAACATTGAAGAAGCTATGAAATCTAGGGATACCACATTTTGGAAGGAGGCTATTGATGATGAAATGGAGTCCATTATGTTTAATAACACATGGATTCTTGTAGATTTACCTTCCGGTTCTAAATCCATAGGATGTAAATGGATCTTTAAGAAAAAGATGAAATCTGATGGATCCATTGACAAATATAAGGCTAGATTAGTAGCCAAAGGGTTTAGACAATCAAAGGGCATTGATTATTTTGATACATATGCTCCTGTGGCTAGGATTTCTTCAATAAGAACTTTGATATCTTTGGCTTCCATATATAACCTTGAAATCCATCAAATGGATGTGAAAACAGCATTCTTAAATGGTTATTTGGATGAAGAGGTATATATGGAACAACCAGAAGGGTTCATTATTCCAGGACAAGAAAACAAAGTTTGTAAATTAGTCAAGTCATTATATGGTTTAAAACAAGCTCCAAAACAATGGCATGAAAGATTTGATAACGTAGTTATTTCTAATGGTTTTCGTTTGAATGAAGCTGATAAATGCATTTATTTTAAAATGTTCGATAGTAATATTGTCATTATATGTTTGTATGTAGATGACATGCTAATTTTTAGTAATAGTATTTCTTGTATTAAAGATACAAAAGATTTTTTATCATCACATTTTGATATGAAAGATATGGGTATAGCAAACACTATACTTGGTATTAAATTACACAAAATAGGAAATGCATATGCCATCTCTCAAACTCATTATATTGATAAAGTTTTGAATAAATTTAGTCATTTGCATGACAAAATTTCTCGTGTTCCTTATAACTCAAGTTTAAAGCTTGGAATAAATAAAAATCGATGTGTATCACAACTAGAATATTCTAGTGTTATTGGAAGTCTGATGTATGCAATGCATTGCACACGTCCAGACATTGCATTTGCCGTGGGCAAATTGAGTAGATACACAAGTTGTCCAAGCATTGAACATTGGAAAGCAATTTTCATAGTGTTGGGTTATTTAAAAGGAACTAAATCATATGCTCTACACTATGGAGGATATCCCTCCATAATTGAAGGGTATAGTGATGCTAATTGGAATTGTGTTGATGATGGATCTAAATCCACGAGTGAATGGGTTTTTACCCTTGGTTGTGCAGCTATCTCTTGGGGATCCAAGAAACAAACTTGTATAACTCACTCAACTATGGAGTCAGAGTTAGTTGCTTTAGGAGCTGCTGGAAGAGAGGCTGAATGGTTGAGAAATTTTTTGATTGACTTGCCTTTATGGCCAAGTCCCATGCCTCCAATTTCCTTGCATTATGATAGCCAAGCTACATTATCAAGAGTATATAGTAAGTCCTACAATGGGAAGTCAAGACATATCAGTCTTAGACATAATACTGTGAGACAATTATTGGAAGAAGACATTATCACAGTAGACTATGTAAAATCGTGCACGAACTTAGCAGATCCTTTAACAAAAGGCCCAAGTAAGGATATGATTCGTAAAACCTCATTTGAGATGGGTCTAAAACAAATTGAATAGATCACTACAAGATGGCAATCCAACCTAGACTTTGGAAAACAAACTAGAGGTTCAATGGGAAAAACAAATCTTGATGGTGATGATGTTAGCACTAAATTAGATCATCTAGAGGAATAATTGATGTTTAGTGCGAGTCCTGTAATGAAAAGGAAAGGTTGTGTATAACTCTTAATGAGTTCGCATAAAAGGTGTTTTTTAATCTACAGGAGCACCTAGAAGAACTCTACCTATGTGAGTGTAAAGTCAGGCCACTTTTGTCGGGGCTTGGTAAGCCACCTAGAGCACTCATGAAGTTGGGATAACACGTATGGCCATTAATGCGAGGCTGAAAAGAACTATAGAAATTTTAATATGTTGATATGTGTTAATTCTCCGGTTTTATCATTAAGTATGATAGTTCAAAGACATTGAGTCTACTATCACACTGATAAAGCTTTGAGAATTATACACTAAGTGAAAGTTCAAACCCTAATGGTACTTTCATTTATGTATCAACATTTTGGAGTAACAGCAATTTTATTTTTATTTTTATTATTATTACTTTTTTAATTTTATTTTCTTGAAATAAGTGGGGGATTGTTGATATTATTTCATGAAACTAAAATTTCAAATTTATTATTATTTTATGATTATTTTGAATTTTAAATAAATAACTGATCTCCTATTATTATGTTTTAATAGTCATTTATTTTAAATAAATAACTTTTTATCCTATTATCTTGTTTTGATCGGTTACCACCACTTCATCACTATCTCCTATTATTATGTTATATGAGATCATGTGTTTTCAAGTTTCAACTAATGAGATCATGTGTTTTCAAGCTTCAACTGCTTTTTCAACGTTAGATTTTAAAATATATGTAACCGTTATTTCAATTAAAAAAAACTTCTTCTGAGATAATATGGAATTATATAGATATATTTTAATTCCCAGCAGTTTTATTATATTTTAACAGATAATTTTATTTTCTCTCTCTTCCTCTCACCATTATTAATGGTTTTTACAAAATATTTCTGTTCTGGATAGCGTTCAGAGTTTGCAATCTGCACACTACATCAGGTAGTATTGTATCATGAGAATAAGATTGCTCTGATTCCCTTTTGCAAGTCTTCTAATACAAGTGGGAGGCAATGCTTATCTAAAAGATAGAGTTACAATCGCCTTACTGTCCAGATTTCATTTACTTCTCATTCTGTTTGTATTCTACGTTTATTTTTTCCCTACAATTCATACATCTTTATTTTCAACAGTTTATATATTTGTAAGATTCTCATAGTTGCAATTCTCACAGTTGCAATGTTTCTATGTTGCTTTTGACAGAAAGTGGTGTTTCTATGTTTATAATTTGTGTATTTTTAGCTGGTCAAAATAGTGAGATAGTTACATTTGTCTCTTGCTGCAATAGCTAAATTTGTCTCTTGCTGCAATTCACCAAATGAATTAGGGCTCGTATTTTTATGTTAAAAGCTGAGATTGCTCAATGCAAAAAAAATTGTCAAGGACTTTTTGATCTATAGTCTTTGAATTATTGGATTGCATATAGTTTTCATTGTTTTATCATCATGGAATATGTTCAATAAAAATTAATAGAACATGGCGATCAATTTACCTTTTCAAAGAGGTGCCAAGAGAACAAGGTTGATGTTCTACTTTTCTTTTTTTCTTTTTTTGCTATTGAGGTTGATGTGCTTATGTGTTGACTGTTGTGGGGCTTTACTCAGTGCCATGGGGAAAGCACAAATAGAGCATGGAGAATAAAGAAGAGAAGATACCAAATGCTATAAAGGGTGCTCAAGTAAATGGCAATGGAATTTCAGGAATCGAAGATATTGAAGTTAATGGACTTGTTCAAATGGTGAAGGGAGAAGCTGATAGCAAAGTAGCTGCTGCTCTCTCCTGCTACCATTAATTATAATTAGCATCTCCATTTCCATGGAGAACCCTCATGAAAGCCAGCCAAGATATCACAAAAGCAAAATCATAGGAACGGATGGAAGGGGATGGGCATTTTTGTCACCCGTTTTGTCATAATTTTTTTTTTCTCTTTAAAGTTATAATATAATTGGAGTTTGGGTCTTGTTTGTAAGACAATGATAATAATAATAAAAAATTAAAAAAAAAAATTTTAAAAAAATTGATCTATATAAGAATCCTTGAGTAGTTTTCCTTTTAATTATCTCACTGAATTAGAATTTTGCTAAATATGATTGACATTAAAATGAGAATATAATCGTTGAAAAATATGATTGTTATAAAGTACAACCTTTTCAAAAATATTACAGTTACAAAAATGATTATTTGAAAAATAATGACAGTTGAAAAATTATTGTGCTAAAAGAATTATTATTGAAAAAATAAAGAAAGAAATACGATTTCTAGAAAAGAAATAAAGATAGAATCAATAAAGAATAAAGAAAGAATATTTAAATGATATAGATAAAAAAATAGCTAATCGGATGTAGGGTACCTTTGAAAACTCATTAGCTAAACTAGATAAAGTGAGTTTTAGTCATATATTTTGCATAAACCATTGTGAGTGCTCTAAGAAAGTTGCTACTAGTGCTACCTTTTCAAATTTATTTATTTTTTAAGTCGGAGTTTCGAACTTTTAACCATATTTGTGGGGGTGCTATGATAGAATCAATCTATTATCCGGTGGCGGTTGTTGTAGTGTTTATGATAAGCAAAAGAGTAATGTTATATATTATTTTTTTTTATCTTCATTTTATCTCTCGAAGTTGATGTGGTTTTTAAAATTATCATTAAATTTGGGATGGATCATTATTGAAATTTGATCCAATGGTAATTTTAAAAGTTATTTCAACTTTAGGGGATGATATAAAGCATTAGTCTAAACAAAATATCGGGATTGCAGTGGTAGGTCGGGTTGCTTCATCCATGCTCCATGCCTATGCTCCACACTATTTTTTATTTTTTTATTTTTTAAATTCTTTTGCGGTAACTATGATATTACTAGTGGGTTGAAGCACATATCCAAGGAGTTGGGGGAATTTTTTGTTCTAGTTGCCATCTCACTAGGATTATACAAATTGAAAAGTGGGTACTTTTTTAGATTGCAATAATTAATCATAACTATGTTGATTCTAAGTTAATGTCTATTGAAATCACGGTAGGTAAAATAGATAATAATATAAAATAAGTCAGGTCAATAGTTGATTTATACCTCAAACAAGAGGCTAAAGAAACTTTGAATGAATTAGCTAATAAAATAGAAAGATCACTTTTGATTGAATGAATAGCCCTCGTGATACATAAAATTCTAAGACTATTCTATGGAATTGAAGTAATGGTCCTTCAACAAGAAGCCGACTATTATCATACTGAATGTAAAAATGTTAAAGAAATCTTGGACTATTTGAGACAACTATATAAGGATCCACAACGTTCTGTCCAAGAAAGAAATGAAATTGTTATGCAAAATGATCATTGTTACGGTAAATAAGGCAAGAACAAAGATACACAAAATAATACCAAGATTTAAGTGGTTCCCTCAATGTGATGTACATCCACTAGTGGAGGCGATCATGAAGAAAACCATTCAGAACCCAAAGCTTCAATATACTCAAATTTCACTATCACACAATAAAGATTATTCCCAAGAAGAGAATACAAAAGAAAGAAATACAAACTCTTCTTTTGATGAGACAAGACGACAGCCGGTCTCTCTATTTTTCTCTATTTCACAGTAGCACCCTTTCTTTTTCTATCTAGTTTTGACTACTCCAAAACTACGAAAAATCATGGCAGCCCTCTTGTTTTCTCTCTTGCTTTGGCTTCTCCAAAACCAAGAAGAAAACACACATGTGGCTCCTCGGACTATTACATAGCAGCCCACCTTCTCACTGTGTTACTCTTTTTTGCTTGTGCGGTGCTCTCTAACTTCTTAACCACAAAGGCTGAATATCGCGTTGCTTATATAGGAGTGATAGTCGGCTTATTCACAAGTCAGTTACCCTATTTCCGATTACAAGTCAAGTTAGGAGAGAAGTCTCCAAAACCCACAAGGAAAGGAAAAACACAAGGCCCCACTGACTTGAATTTCTAGTCATACGTCAATAGAAAATAACTTATCTTGAATATAAAAATCTTTTAACCCATTTTAATTATAAAACGACTTTGTTTGTTTCTGATGATGAAGATGATACGAAGAAAATCTATCTTCAAATTTCACACACACAGCAAATGTAGCAAGTGAAAGTGAAAAAGAAAAACAAGACACTTCTTCAAGGAAAAGAAAAATAGAAGAACTTTTAGATCCACAAGAGTTTGGAACTTGGGGAACTAATGAGTTCAATGCTGAAAATATAGATACAGGAGTAGTTAAATCATCTTCTTGTGGAATAAAAGAAGAAAACAGTTATTTCCCTAGTCCTTCATATAAAAGAAGAGATGGGCTATATAAACAACTAGTTGCTCAAAATGGAACTTATCTTGATCTTACAAATATTTATTTTAAAGATCATATAAAAGTAATTGATGATTGGGCTCAATCTTTGTCCGTTATATTAAGTAACTACAAAAATATATGGACAAAAGAAAGTTTTCTTGACTATCTTGCGGCAACACTTCACGGGGACACCTTGCAGTGGTTGCAATAATGGGAAAAATTAGAAGAAGGTAAGCAACAACAAACTGTTTTACTAACTAATTTCCTAAATTTAGAAGATGTTTTATGGTATTTTGTTAATATAATTAAAGAACAAATTTGTGGTTATACTAGAGAACCAACTCTTCAAGATGATGCTAATTTTATGCCATTTAAGCTAGAATTATGCAATATCCGTCAATTTGAAGAATATGTTAAAACTGTTAGAAAATACTATTTTTTGGTAAACCCACCAAAATAATGAGTATTGTTAGAGAAATTCTTCAACAAACTCTCAAGCCCGTGGGATGAAATGTGTAGAGAAAGCTACCCATAATTTCTTAAGAAAATAAATAAAATAGAAAATTTAGGACAAAGAACAACTTTCTTTTGAGAAAAATAATAGACTAATGTTTGCTAAATCCTCCCTAATGGTAGAGAAACTTTAAAAAGTCAAAATTAGAACAAATAGAAAGAATTGAGACACCAAACGAAATTTCGTTGTGAAGGCAAATAAGGATATAAAGGAGGATCAAGACCCCCGGCAATGTCTTAAAAATTGCCGGCCCCCAATTTTGATAATCTAGGCTATTCGTTACAACAAATGGCCTAAAAAATGCCATGTGTAAAAAAATTTGAAATTTGAAATTGTTTTGTTAGAGTCTTTCAAAACAAAAACCACTCTCTGTCCCCTCTCTCTCTCCCTCTCCAGAAAGTCATGGTGCACATAATGGCATGGACACTGTCGGTGTGCGGAGGAAAGCGACTGGAGCGGTGGATCTTGGCCTAACTCTGGCCCCTGTGTTTCTCGGTCTCCAAACAAGAATTAGCTGGGTAAGTGTTTAATTTTTCCAACCTTGGGTGTTTCTTCTCTCCCTTGCTCATGCTCATTTTTTGTTGTAAATCTCACTCTCTGCACTCATTTTCTATTTTTCTTTAACTTATCTTGTTAAATTTTTAAGGTTTTGGGGTGTTCCTTTAACCGAATAGGTGAAGTTTGAAATTTTGGGTCATTTATCTATTTCACTGAATGGGGGAAGGGAAGAGTATTGCTAATGTTTGGATTGGTTTTCTTGGGTTGTTTCTGGAATGAAAAATGTTTTTTTATATGCTTTTGTAGAAGATCTTGAGACTTCCCATGGCGATACTCAATGTGTTTGTCCGAAACGGGTTCAGTGATCAACCTTTCATCTCTATGGGGGTCCTCAAACACTGGGGCAGCCAAGGAAGTTGACAAAATATTCTCCACCCAATGAAGTCAACTTTAGTAACCTCTGAATGAAATATGTCTCTTGTGGGGTTGTCATCAGGCAATAGAGTACTTGAAGTGAGAGGCATAGGTTCTGGTGGGTTTCTTCGTGATGGAGCTTTAGTTCGAGTATTAGGAGGTGGATCTTTAATAGTGTTTGCAATGTCATCCAAGAAGAAACATCAATTCCGATCAAGTGCATGTTGGAAGGCATTGAAGATGTTCAGTCTGATCTTCATATTCCCAAAGGAGATCTCCATTACTCTGATCCGACAGTTGATGCATGCATTGGCTTTGGCTAGGAAAGGTCGCCCGAGGATGACAGGAATCTACTTCTCTAGATTTGGGACGGGTTCTGTGTCGTGAACTATGAAGTCAACGAGGAAGTAGAACTTGTCCACCTTGATGATGACATCTTCCACAATCCCTCGGGGTTTCTTGATAGATTGATCAGGCAATTGTAAGATAGTAGTTGTAGGTTTCAGTTCCCCTAAGCCAAATTGCTGATAAATCAAGTATGGAACCAAATTCACACCAGCTCTTAAGTTGAGGAAAGCTTTCTCAATCTCAGTGTTTTCAATGGTTCATGAAATTGTAGGAGCTCCAGGGTCCTTGAACTTTGGAGGAGTGTTATGCTGAATTAAGGAGCTCACTTGCTCAATAAGAATGACTTTCTTGGGAATGTGTTCCCGATTCTTCCTCTTGTGAGTGCATAAGTCCTTGAGAGATTTTGCATAGGCCGAAATTGCCTTGATGGCATCAAGGAGTGGGATGTTGATTTTGACCTACTTGAAAACCTCCATGATGTCTTGTCTTTTCTCTCATTCTTTCCTGAAGTGGGAGGGTACCTTGAGACGCTCTGGGAATGGGACCCGCGGCTTACCCTACTTGCTTACCCTTGTCCTGATGTAGATTCTACGGAGCCTTAGTTTGTTCATCTTTCTTTTCTTCTACATGATTGTCGACTTTTTTCCCACTTCTCAGTGTTGTGATAGCTTGGACTTGCTTTAGATGAGAAGTACTTCCTTCTACCATGTAGAGTCCCTTAGGATTTACGACCGGCTGACAGGGAAGCTTCCCTTCTTCCTTCATGTTGAGGGTATTAGCCATTTGTCCGACCTAAGCCTCTAGCCTAGCAATGGCCTAAGAATTGAGACTTCACAATCTGATTAGTATCCTCCACCTTGCTGAGAATATTCAACACCATATTTTGAAGGTCAATCTCTAACAGAGGAGGTGGTGCAGCCTAATACTGCTTCTGTGGAGGCCAGTATGTGGAAGAAGGTTGATAGGGCTGATTTTTAAATTGAACTTGATTATGCAGTCCTAGAGCTGAGTTGCTCGAAACTTGAGCCTTCCATGAGAAGTTCAGATGATTCTTCCACCCCGAGTTATAAGTATTGGAAAAAGGATCATTACCCGGTTGTGAGAATGCTGCATTGACCTGCTCATTAGAAACATTAGGAAAATTCCCAGCTGAGGGACAACCAATATCTTGATGCATAGGACTAAAACAAACTGAACATGGGTCATGTGTTGTGGTCCTATGAGAGGAAGCGGCTACCGCTACCATAAGCTGGTCTATCTTTCGAGATAGAATGGCCATCTCGGGATTGACACTATTACTAGGCTTTCCTATCTCAAAAAGACCTTTAGCATTTGGAGCCTTGGGTGTAGATTGCCTACGACTAGTTGAAACATGATGTCCAGAATTATCACTAAGGTTCTCAAAAAAGGTCCATGCTTCATCCTCACTCCTCATCATAAAGGTCCCCCCACACGACGCATCAACCATTTGTTTATGAGGCTCGATCAAGCCATCGTAGAAGCTTTGCACTAGCTGCCATTTCGGGACAATGTGGTGTGGGCATGATCTAAGAAGGTCCTTCAATCTCTCCTTGGTCTCATGGAATTGCTCACACTCATATTGGGAGATACTAGTGATAGCTCTCCTAATCTCATTGGTCTTTCCTATGGGAAAATACTTCTTAAGAAATTCTTGTTGCAATTGAGCCTAAGAAGTAATGGAATTGGGTGCCAAGGAATGAAACCAATGTTTGGCTCTTTCCTTAAGGGAGAAAGGAAAGAGATGCATCCTTAGGGCATCCTTAGTGAATCCAGTCAATTTAATGGTAGAACATATTGCTAGGAATTAATTGAGGAAGTCATAAGGGTTTTTAGTGCTAAGCCTTATAAAAAGGTGGTAAACTTTGAATGGTGCTAGGCTTAATTTCATAGAGATCTGCCATAATATCCGACAGCCTGCGACATGAGGGGGAAGTGAATGTGGCCGGGAGATAGTGATCTCTCAAAGCTATAGGGTCACCCATGGTCCCAATGGTACGCTCTTCTACCAAATTAGAGTTCCTTTTGGACCTAAGTTGTCTAAGAGTGTGTTCAATATCGGGGTCATGAGTAATTAAAGGCAAAGATAATGAATGGTGACCCAACATAAACTAAAAGAAAAATAAAAATAGAAACTAAAAGCTCACAAACTGCCCGTAGGTGTGCTGGAATTCAGAAGTTGCAGCTGCTGGAAACAGACACTGCGCCATAGGTGCGCTCGAGCGCACTGTCGACAGAGGAGAGGCACATTGCCGATGCGCTCACACGCAGTGTGCTGAAAAATCTGGCAGGATGCGTAGGTGCGCTCGATCACACTAGAGGGTGAGCTTGAGTGCACTGCCAATGCTGGGCTCGAGGATGGCTGGGCTTGAGAGCAGGTGTGCTGGGGCTCTTGCGCAGCTGCGGACCTGAAATAGAAAAAGAAAAAAAAATCCAAAAAAAAAAAATGAAAAAGAAGGAAAAGAAACAGAAAATAAAAATGTAACCATTAAGGAGTCCCCAGCAATGGCACCAAAAATTGATGTCGGCTTTTAAAGCAAAAATACACCAATAATAAATTACTACTCGCAATAGGACGAATCCTTGTAGGATATGGCTATAGAGAGGGTGTCAAACCTCAAGGATTGGAAGGGTGTTGTTATCAAGTTTATAAAGATTAAAAGTAACTTAAGAAAAGCATTTGTGATTTGTTTTGTAACTAAGTACATGAAATAAATGCAAAAGAGACTTTGAAATATAAGAGACAGAGTGCAGGGTATTGACTTTACCTTTATCCGCACAACAATGGTTAATCATATTTAATTATAGAAATTCATTTTATGCATCCTATAAATAAACAAGAAAATACCTCCATCTTCGGTTGGCACAGATCGTCCAACTAACCACTAAGATGCGGTACTACCCATCTTCCCTAAGTATGGATTATCTAATTCTTTAATAGGATACATACAATCAAGGGAATAGTATAACCCATTTTTGGTTGACACAGATAGTCCACCTAACTACTAAGATGCGGTACAACCCGTCTTTCCTAAGTATGACCTATCTAACCCTTTTAATCATATGTCAATTAAACCTGTTGTATAACTATCATCCCCATAATCACAAAAAATAAAAATGATTTGAGTTCAATAAAAGTAAAAGACTTTCTAAGACAAGATAAGAATTTCACTAATATTGGCTTTGAAATTAAGAACAATTGCATTTAAACATTAAGAATAACATCAAATTGTAGAAATTCTCATAGTTATACAACCAACATTCATAAACTGAAAATCTATAAATTAAGATACAATCAAACCATTGTGCTTGGATAGGGTTAGATCAATACCCCACAAAGGGTTTTAGCCGCTCATGACTCCTCTAATCCTCCAAAAAATATTTGCTAAATTTTTGCTCTAGGCAGTGGTATCTTTCTTCAATGTTTAGAGGCCTATATATAGGAATTAGGAGAACCCTAGAAGCCCTAGAAACCCTAGGAAAATTGTAGGTCAATCTCCTAGTCCAAGTGGGAGACTGAAAACCAAATCCAAGGTGGAAAAGCACTACTACCGTGTGTTGTACGCCCGAGTGCACTCAATCCCAAAGGACTTGCACGCACTCGAGCCTAGGTGCTGATGCACTTGAGTGTAGGTGCGCTCGAGCCTAGCTGATGGTGCGCTCGAGAGCTGGTGCAATCGAGCCCTTGGTTTTGTGAGCTAGATCCCAAGGCCGCCAGAATGCATTCACATGCTCTTTTAAGCCCAATTTTCATTGGAATTCTTGCATCTATCAAATAAAACCCTGAAACACAAAAAAAACAAAACAAAACAAAACAAAATCAAACAAACAACAATGCTAAGAAATTAACAAATGCAAGTTAAGGGGCTTGAATGTGCAACATTCAGCGCTTATCACCCCATTTGAACGCATGGACCCACAAATTGTCCTGGATCCAGGGGAAGGATGACAGCTGCTTCAAAGCCCTTGAGGTTGTAGCCTTCCAGAACCGGTATTTCGCTCGCAGTCTCCCGTATTCCCTCTCAGAATCTTCAATCGCCAGCTCAGCGGTGGCCAACAATCCCCTAGCCCACTTCTCTCACTCCTTCGATTTAATCAATTGTGCCCGCAAACCCTCTAAAGTTTTTCTGGAGTCCCCCAAGGCTTTTTGAGAGTCTTCAAGGGCCTTTTGCATGCCCTCATAGGCTTTCCGAGTGTCTTCAAGGGTTTTCTAAACATCCTTCAACTTACGAGAATTCTTGGTAGCTTGTGCAGCTAACAGCCGATTGTTCTCCTCACTTGCCGCCAGAAGAGACTTTGCATTCACAACATCTCGACGACTCAAAAGAAGCTTCCAATTAATATTCACCAGTGCTTATTTTAAGGTGTCCACGTTAGAAGCGACACCCTGTAACCGAGATATTTCAGTGCTCAGACTTTTAACCTTTTCTTAGGGCCCTACGGTTTCTGACGGTTCAACTAACCCATCATAGAATTTGTTATACCAACTGGCCAATTCAACCGAAAACTGGGAAACAAGAAAAATTTCAGAGAAGGAAAGAGGATGGGTCATAGAAAAACAAGGGGAAGGAATAACTCACCGAATAATGGTGGTGGACTATTTTGTCAATTAACCCTTCTGTAGTGGTTCTCCCCTCTCCTTGGGTATAACCGGCGGCAATGAGCTTAGAAATAGCCTGCAATGGATTGTCTTGCAAGCCATTTCCCAAAGACTGTATCAGCAAAGACCTTCTCCCAGATGGGCCCCCAGTGGGGGAGCATGCATAGACACCTTCGGAAACATGGGCATGAGTTCTGGAAGAAGCAGAAGAAGACGAAAAAGTATGAAGAAGGGAAGTCAGGCTGTTAGCTGGAGGAACTGGAACACTGGAAGATTGCCCCCAACTCAAAGTTCCTTGGAAGCTGAAAATGAGTAGAGATTGGGATATCCGCAGACTGCGCTGTCATGGCTTCCCAGGTAGTATCTTTAGGCTTGGAGTCATCCGGGATAGCCACAAGGGTACTTAATGGCGCTACCTCAAGAGTTTCTTCAATGTTTGGCAATCCACCCCCACGGGGTAGCCCTTCAAATCCTAGAAACTTTTCCAAAGTAGCTGGCCTTTCCGATTCCTCATAGGAGGGTTAGGGAAAGGACGAAAACATGGCATTTAGGCTACTCAAATCGAGGACTGCCTCATCCTCGGCAAACATGGCCTTTTTTAAAGGCTCCTTTATAGAACCTTTGCCCTCGTCAGCTTTACGTTTGGTACCCGAAGCTTTGGGTACGTCAACCGATGCAGTAGAAACCGGTGAAAAATCGATAGAATTCCTGGGAGACATCGGCTTAGCATCTCCCGGGGGATCAAGAATGTCGGCTAATAGGAGAACATTGTCCCCAACCGCATCTACAGAAAGACGCTCGGCGATGGGAAATGTCTCCACCGGTGGGGCAGAAATTGAGGAAAATAGAAAGGCACTCGAAGATGGGAAATGTCTCCACTGGTGGGCAGGAATTGCAAAAATTTCGGGCACAATAGTCCCGGATGCAGAAATCTCGAGCGCAGAAGTCCCGGATACATAGGTCAAGGGCACAAGAGTCCTGGATGCAGAAATCTTGAGCACAGGACTAGGGCTGTTAAGTGAGCGAAGTGTCTCATGAGCAAGCTCGGGCTCAGCTCGTGCTCGACTCGAATATTAAATGAAGCGTTTCGTGAACACGAATCCTGGCTCGAATATTAAATGAAGCTAACTCGACTCGACTCGGCTAAGCTCGTGAGCAGCTCGTATAAGGCTCAAATTGGTAGTTATTCACATAATTCCTCATATTAATATTAAAAATTGATGATTTTTTTTTTTTCTAATAGCATCATTTTATTATAAAATGATGCATATCCTTTCTCTTCGAAATCAAGTGCCTTGTTGTATTGACTCGAGCTTCATACTTCGCTAGCCAGACTAAGCAAATGCTCATATGCAAGCTGACTTCTTGAGCCGTTTAAGAGTACTGGAAGTTTAAATTTATAATAAAAAAAAATTAAATTAAATATAAGAGTCAGCTCGTGAACTGGCTCGGCTCGGCTCGATTTATTATGAGCTCGAGCTCAAGCTCGATTTTTTTGGCTCATCCTTAAGTTCGGCTCGAGCTCGAGTAAAATTTAAACAAGCCGAGCCCAAACAAGGAAAGCTCGTTCAAGCTCAGCTCATTTACACCCTTACACAGGAGTCTCGAAAATAGAAGTCTCGGGCACAGGAGTCCTAAATGACAAAATCTCTAGAGCAGGAGTCCCGGATACAGAAATATCGAGCGTAGGAATCCCAGATACAAAAGTCTAGGGTATAGGAGTCCTGAATGCAGAAACCTCGGACGCACTTGCCCCGGATGCAGGAGCTTCGGATGTAGGATCCCCGGATGCAGAAGCATCGGATGGAAGAGCTTCAGTTGCAAAAGTCTCCACCATAGTCGAAGACTTTCTTAACTCTGGTCATCTTCGAAGCAACCTTCTTTGTGGCCAGAACTGGGGAGACTTTCTTCTTAGCCCTGGTCTTCTTCGAAGCAACCCCTTACCGTGAAATTTACCAAACCAATCCTGTAATGGAGTGGATAGTAGAGAGTCAAGAATTCCAAAACCGTCATCCTACGACCTTTAAAGAAGGTGGGCCAAAGCAAGTAGGAGGCAAAGAAAAACCTCCATGCGTTGGGCAAAATTTGATAGGGGGACAAACCCAAAGAGCTAAGCAGCACCCTCACCACCATTGGGAAGGGAAATCGGAGCCCGCGAGAAATGGCGCCGGTGTTAGGACCGGCGAAATGAAGACGAACCGTCGAAGGGAAATCATAGTTATGCCGAAGCACCCTTTCATCGTTCAATGTCAACCGTGACCTAAGACTCATGGCAAAGTCCAAGGTATATTGAGGACCATCATCAAAAGAAGCATCTTCACAATGGGCAGGTTCAGCTCCGAAAAGTAAGGATTGGTGAACACGCTTGTCGGAGCCGTGAACGGTGTCGTCGGCACTGTTGACAAAGGTGAACGATCGGGAACCATAAGCCATTCTTGACAAGAAAGTAAGAAGACCCAAGAAAGCAAGAAAGTGAGAAAAGAAGGGGAACAGAGAAAGCGTTAAAGAATCCCCAAATCAGAGGTTTAGGGTTTTTACAAGGAAGGCACGTGGATGCACGCAATTGCCTTAAATGAACGTGATGATGAATCACCCCCAAATCTGCCTGTTGAATAGTCCTCCAAAGAAACGCTTTGGGAACTACAAAATTCAAGACGCGTGTACGAAAAATCAAAAAGTGCGACTGGTTACTCAATGAGAAGACAACACGCAATAACCAAGGATGGTGTTTTGATGAGTATAAGACAAAAGCATTAATGCATCATCAAAGAGGATAGCCTGCAACCAGGAAAAGAGGAGTCATGCCGTTGTGACGGGATGGTGTCAGAAAATCTCGAGATTTGCAATACTATATCAGTAAAATCGAAGATATACTGTCACACTGGACCCGCAACATACTACAATGAGTCATACCAAGACAAGACAAAGGTCCGAAGCCTTCAAACGAAATTCCTCTTACCCGAGTACCACGAGTAATGGAATTGAGGGGGTAACTATTAGGAATAAATGTATCACATTTGGGCTTGGTAACTTGAAGGCCTATGGTCCATCCATAAGGCCACGCTCCAAGTCCCATTCAGTAGGCATCAAAGTTAATAAAGATCCGGCCTAGAAGAATCAACAATGAGTACTGCTGTGGCCCGATTGACCATGGACTAACTCTCGAGAACAGACTTCCTAGGAGTATCAAACCCTTCGTTTCCCGGGGATCACTTGTCGTTACAAACAGACATCGTTGGTTATCCAAACTCTCAGCTTTCAGTAAATGACTTCCACTAGGTAAGAGACTTGTCACCATTATCCAATATCATAAGGATAATGTTAAAGTTCATATGGGATTGCTATTCCCTATTCAAATCAAACTACACAGATAATACCAAGAGTGAGAGGATCAAATTACAAGACTCGAATAGGATCATCGCGAAGCAGAGATAATATCAAAGAAGGAGTTCTAATCTGGTAAACCTTGTTAACCTATTTATAGGCTAGACCCCAGGTATCATTCGACACGCTTAATTATTCTAAAGCTTACACGATATTCTTAGAGATCTTACTTGAGTAACAGAGGGAGATCACGCTCAACACCGGGCATTTTCTCTTCGTGTTTACTTTCTCTATTTCAGGGGTTCACCCCAGAGTTCGTGTTCACACCGTACCAGAAATTATTCTAACAGCACTATCAGCAAGAGGTGTTGGTGTAAGATTGAATCCATCGATTACCTAAAAAAAGCATAGCACTTAACTTGTCAACATAATATGAGACGTATTATTCTTTCAAGTATGAACAAATGTATAGTTGTACTTGACTAATATACAAATAAAAAAAAAATGTAGAAACACATTTTAAGGTACAAATAATTTTTTTTCTCACTCCAAAACCTTTTCTTTTTTTTCTTTTTGAACCAGCTCTTACTCTTAGGTTTAGTTTAAATTGTGCTCTTTCAAAAAAAAAAAAAAAAAAAAAAAACAAAGTAGTATATTGAGTAGAACAAAAAAAGTAAAATACTAAAAACCTTATTCAAAGTCTGCATGGCAATTTTTTATTTTTTATTTTTAAAGCAATAGAGCAGCTACATGAGATTATTCCTTAGAAGTCTTCACCATTTTTGTTATAAAATTGTTATCAGCTTTAGAGACGTTAAAATTTAGGACTCATCTGTACTGACTGCTTTAAAAAAATTTAGAAGCCTCTAAACCAAACAGAGAGACAACAAATAACAAATAGCAGCGTAACAACCCCAAACCCCTATACAGGAAACCCATTAAAAGACCAAAACAAACTGCGAAAATGGACAAAGAACTCAAAAGAGGAATACCAGTTCGGTAGTGTGATCATTGTTCGATAGTTTTTCTTAGGTTTTTCATTTGAAGTTCACTTGTAGCCACACCAGTTGTCATTTGAAACAGCTACAAAAGCTTGTTGCCAAAGCTATTCTAAGCCATTAGATATATCCGGTGGCTTAGATTTGTAAAAGTGCTAGCTGGCAATTTTTAAGGCATTGCCCGGGATCTTGATCCATATAAAGGAACCTCATTCATGAAAAAATATCTTCAAGTAATGAATTGAACCACGCAAGAACCCACCATGAGTAGGGTCACGAAAGTGTTCAACATATCAATTAAATAGCGTGTAAATCCCAACAAATAGGAAAAAAAAAAAAAAAAAAGCGAAATGTAAGACAAACGAGGTTGGGGGCTTGATTGCTTTCTTATGCCCCTTCAAACTTGCACCTACTGTAGGAATCATTGCCTTCAGCTTGGTGGCTAAATTGACCCGGTCACCAACTTGGTTTGTGCCACAACGTCAATAAACTCTGGGCTGGAGTCAAGGTCGCAATTTTGAATAATTGACAAAATCTCATCAATACTGTCGGATGGACCTCCTGCGAGATAAAGACCGCGAAGGTACTTGACAAAAGTTTTGCCCGCCAAAAAGGTTATGAGCAGAGCACAAAGAAACATGAAGAGTTCACGGCTATATATGATCACGTTTTGGGACTTACACGCTACTTAATTGATATGTTGATCACTTTCGTGACTCTGCTCATGGTGAGTTCTTGCGTGGTGCAGTTCATTACTTAAAGATATTTTTTCATGAATGAGGTTCCTTTATATCCTTATTTGCTTTCACAATGAAATTTCATTTTAGTGTCTCAATTCTTTTTTATTTGCTCTAATGGAATTATTTATTCACCCCTTTAGACGGAAAGAATATGCCAATTTAATCAACAATATGGAGGATTGAATAACAGACGAGAAGCTTGGTGAACCATTGTAAAAAGAAAATCCATCAACAGTCCTAAAGAATTTGCCTGCTCAAACTCAGTCAGCAAAAATCCAACAAGAGTTTTGACAGTTGGTAGCATAATAAAAGGCATCAAGAAGCGTGGTGAACACATAACCAGATGAACATACCACCTTTCAAGAAAAGAAATAAATGGCTTTTGTGATTATATGTACATGAAGCCTATTATTAGCTTTTAGGAAATTTGTAGCTTGTTTTTTTGTTCAGTTTTTTGGTACTTGTGTTTTCTTGGTACTTGTATTTTTGAATTGTTGTAAGTCCTTAGAAAATTGTGTTGTGTTTTGTAGTTTCTCTCATTTCTAGTTTTTCCAGCACATGTTTAGTTTGAAATTTGAACTCAAAATACATCTAAATCTTATCTATTGAGACGATGGGAGATATAACTCAATAAACTCATTACTCATAGTTTCTACTATGGTTAACACTGAGGATGTGATCTTCATAAAACGTTCATGTTTCCATTGAGTAGTAGTAGCTAAAGTTGAGCCAATGCTCTCTCATACCTTCATTTATGTTTTTCGAAAGTTTGTGTGTGGCTGAGGGAGGTGGGTTAAGGGAGTCATGATCATGATCCTTCCTGATGTTATAATGAGATTACTAGCTATAAAAGTTTGGCCAGGCTTGCTTTTTTTTTTTTTCTTTTTTTTTTTTATCATCCTAATCTCTTATATGTATTGACTCGTAATAAAACAAAGTTACTTCATAATGCAGTTACACTTTTAGTTATTTTCATTTACAATTTTACTAATAAATTAATTTATACTTTAATTATAAATCTCACTTCTTGAGTCCTTCAAAATTAACGATTTGTCATTTGAGATTATCTACTTCAGTATAATACCTATAATGAATTTACATACTTTTCATGAGCTTTATTTATATTAATGATTTTGAAATCCGAAAAAAAATTAAAGTGCAGTACAAATCCTTTGCGAAATTTTGAGAACAAGAAAAGGCAACAATCAATAAAGTATGAGTCAGTTACAAGATAATATAAAATTTACTTACAAGATACTCGTCTTCTTTACTCGATCGACGCTTGCTAAAACTTCAAGAAATCTAAGGAGGACGTTGTCTTTGAAACTTGTAGGCTAGAGTAGATGTCACTAATTCAAAATATTTCAAGAAGTGGCGGTGTGACGCACACAGCAAAGATAAAACAAAGGTTTACATGGTTTATATAGGTGATGAAGAAGCTCGATCGAACCAATATTTTTTTCCGAATGCTGGGAAAAATTATGATTTTTGTAGTGTCTATATTTACAATAAAAAATGCAAGATACAAAGATTTTGCTATAAAAATTTTGAAAGATGATTTTGCTTTGAAAGTACCATTATCATTTGGGCGAAAATATTTTGTGTGCGTTGTTGTGAGAATATAATGAATTTTTTGGTACAAGATGGTCTTGGTGAGATTGGGATATTGTTGATTGTATTATGGAATGTATAAAATACTTAGTTTCAGCGGATTGTCATATCATGCAATTTAGTGAAATTGCAAAACAATTACAACTGTCCTCAAAGAAATTGATTTTGGATATTTGTACATGATGAAATAACACTTATTTAATGTTGGTAGATGTATTAGTAGGGGTGTTATCGAGCTGAGCTTGAGCGAGTAGTATTTGCTCGAGCTCGAGCTTGAAATGAGTCGCGGTTTTGTGTTTGAGATTGGCTCGTTAAGGTGGGATTTCTGCGTGAGCTCGAGCTCGGCTCGACAGTCACCATCGCACAACAACAGCTCTTCCTTGACACTCCATAGGACAACATTGAGTACACGAAGCACTCCTCCATATGGCCACTGTCTACCCCATAACATGTGAGTAGGTGTGAATGTATGATGATGTAGATAGTGAAGTAGAGTGTTCAGAATAAATAAAAAAGGTAGAGACGTTGTAGATGACGATGTGTGACTATCTATGAGAAAATGGTGGGACTGGAAGAAACAAACAAGGATCTGGTAGCTTTGAGAAGATGACTTGAAAACGGTGAAAATAAAGTATGGGAGTCCGAATCGTTGTTTTTCAGGGCCAAGTCTGCCCAACAAATCCAGCCGTTTGTCACTTCCAACTAGGTCGAGCCCATAAGACATTCGCCTCAAATGATTTTTGCTAGTCATATTATGGTTGCTGACCAAGTCACGTCGAGTGTAAAGCACATTGGTTAGCATCTCCATTCATTTAAAATTCACCTACGTTAACGTCGTTTGGAGAAATTGAAGTCATGTGTGATATTGAACGTCGCTTAAAATTTTTGAGATAATGATTCAATGAACATCGTTGGATCAAGTCAACATGTACAATTTTCGTGGACATTAGAAGCAGCTATGCGTTGCCATGGCTTTACAGCTATACAGCCTATACCCACTTCACTGGATTGACGATCCACATGGATTAGAGAAAAAGAAAAAGTTTTGATCGACAATTCACTTGACTTGTCTAACGTGGTAAAAGTAGTCTAAGTAAAGCAATGACATTGGTTAGAGTATTAGATGCAATGAAAAATTCAAAAAACATTTTTACATGTGTAGGTGAAAGTAGACTAAATAGAGTAATGATGCTATTGCTATCTGTAACACCCCCAAAACTGACATTGGCCAGCTTAGCAGGATTACTGACAATTACCCCAGTTTAACCAATTGGTGGCTAAATGGGGAATCACCTCTCTAAGCATTATCAAAGTTAATGCAAATGAAGGTGAAATAAATCTGAGAAATCTATAAATCATTACATGGACAAATATAATTCTCAATTTAAAGACATGGAGCAATTAATAATATAAAGCAAACCTGATAATAGCATGAAGATCTTAATGCAAAGTCTATAGTGGCAACCAAACCACTCTTGGGTTCTAGGAACAAGCTCCCTATAAAAGTAATAACCGCGTAAGTCTAACAACTTAGTAAGTAAACCTCACAATTGGGTATGACATAAGCTTATTATTAAAAAAATTACAGTTTACCCCCCAAAGTTGATAGCGTTTTTCAATTCGAACACCAAAGTTTCAATTTTTGCAATCCACCCGCCCAAAGTTCCAATTTTTTTTAATTTGAGCAATTGTATCCAAAACTTCCCATATTGCCCATAACTTTTTTCTTTTTTTAGAAAAAAAAAAAAAAAAAATTCGGGGTGGCTCTTTGGCCATATGGCCATTTTTGCACCCCCCAAAATTTTTTTTTCTCATAAAAAATTAAAAAAAATAAAAATAAAAATCAGGGTCAGTATGAGAATTTTGGGATAATATTGGTTGAATTGAAAAATATTGGAACTTTGTGGGGGTGGATTGCAAAAATTAAAACTTTGGTATTTGAATTGAAAAACGCTGTCAACTTTGTGGGGTAAACTGTAATTTTCCCTTATTATTATTAAGAAAAAGTAAACACGCGGTTTTTGGTAAACATTGAAAATGAGGTATTGTCTCTATTAATACACCATAAAAGTATTGTTTGGCTAATAAAATAGTGGTGTACTACCCGCAGCAATCACCTAAGTATTTTAATGCAACAAAACTAATGCTTATAAGCCGTAACTATCATATATAGTTTACCTGAAATATTACCCTTTTCTCAGCAGGGTTGGCGCTATACTGAGGGACCTGTAATATAATGGTGGTGCCCTGGCCATTGTACGCTACCATTCATGACACTAACAGCCCGACTGAGTCCGACCTCGGGTGTCCCATGCTGCTAATGATGTACGTGTTGTAATGACCAACAATTAGGCAATGGCTGCTCTGGTTACTAAACAACCATTTGATCCAATGCCTATATAACCACACACACCTTTGACCATAGAATCAACTCTATATAGTAAGCCAATGACCATTATACCGCACGTACCGATGTACTATGTCATACAATGCATCTTATCAACCAATTATTAAAGTAGTTACCAAGTTATTACAAAAAGTAGACATGCTCATATCATAAGTGTGGTTAGTCAGCTGACATATCCCACGTTTTTAGGGAAAGTGTTCGTAAGTGTTTACTTACCTCGTACGCTCGCTCGAGTCCTCCGACATTACAAATCCCTGCTATAACAAAATACGACTCATCGTTATAAGTAGTACTAGAGAACTCTAGGAAGTTCTATCTAACGAAAAGGGCTGCTAAAAGCTTTGTACATATTTATGGGGCTAAAGGGCGTGTAACCCGAGCTCTGGACGAGCGCTCGATCCCTAGGTCGAGTGTTTGGCCAGGGGCTAGGGTTTGGCCAGAAGCCCTAAAATGGGTTCTAGGCTTCTATCTAAGGCTATGGGTTGGTATTTCCTTTCCTAGGTTCAAAATAAACATACACACTACAAGAAAACACAACACAAAGAATCAAAGAGGTGTTTAAAAGCCTTTTGAAAACATTCTTGGTCTTGTTAAGAAATAAGCACATCTAAGCGCAAAACATATAATCGTGCAACTTTTTATAGAGAACAAGGGTGGGGTTGAAAAGCTTTTGAAATCTTTCTTAGCTTTACAAGAAAAACGGGTATAAGAACTTGTTATGACATCTTTAAAACTTGTAACATTAAGAGAATAGTAACAATAATTAAAAGAAGCACAAAGGAAGGGTCAAGAATCACCTTAGAAGATAGCAAGGCTTCAAACTTTCTCCTTCCTTTTCTCCAAAACCACCAAGGAAACACTCAAGGCTCACAACTGCACTCACACATCAGTTCTAGGGATCGAAGTAACAGAGGCTAAAATGAGGCTAAAGGGTCGAGTGGGGGTGGGTGGGAAAAAATTGAGGACACTGCAAGAGAAATAATGAAAAGGTGCGAGCGTTCATGTACTATGGTGTCGAGCACTCGTGTACTCTTCACAACGGGTTAAAAATACTTTCCAGCCATGCAATTTGGGTATTGTCTAAGACTCTGAAAATTGGTCAACAAGGACTCGCTTACTGTAGCAGCGAGCGCTCATGTACTGTAGCAGTGAGCGCTCGTATAATGTTCACCAAAGGTAAAAAAATGCTCAGATATACGATTGGGTATTGCACAAGAGGTATTGCACTGTTCATGCGAGCGCTTGTGTAGTCCCCTAGGCGAGCGCTCAGCCAGTGAAGGTATTTTTGGGTTTTTGCTTCTAAAAGGTCTTAAGGGGCTTGGTTTATTCAAAGAAGGTTTATGTCACTTGGTTTAAAGCTTTGTTTTAAGGAATTATTAACCGGTTAAAAAATCTTTAACTCTTTTGAAAACGGTAATTTGTCGGGGCATTACATATCTAACACAATGAAAATAAGTGTTATTGAATTTGGTCTATTTTAAACATATAATTTAGTCTTTATGTTTAAATAAGTGTTCACCTACCTCTATATCCATGAATGAATTTAAAGGCCATTGCATATATTATTAAATTTGATCTATTAAATAGCCTTATAGCCATAATTAACTTTAAGTAACTCAAATTAAACATAAATTTTAAAAAGTATAGGTAAATATTATTTTCAAACATAATATATATAGAAAAAGCCAATTAACATATATCATTCATGTATAATATAATAAATATGTTGAATTGTTTATTTATTTTATTAATTATATTCTTTTGTCTTTTTAATAGATTTTTATTTAACTTTACTTTATAATATTTGCCACTGCTCTTCGTAATTGCCTCTTTTCGCCTTTTTTTTGTTAACATTGTTACGACCATTGCCACATGAAGCGAAGCTGGGTGGCAATGTAGTCACTGGGTATGATTATGAATTGTTATAGCTTATTTTGTAATTATATATATTTATGAATTATGATTAATAATAATACTTAAGCTATAAACTATGAATTAAGCTATAAATAGTAATCAAAATTATGTGCTTGTGTGAAGTGTGAACTATTAATTAAGCTATAAATATACTCGAAGGAGGAGAAAAAAAAAAAGAATTAACTAATTAAGCTATAAATTTAAATATGATTGTGTAATTATACTTATAGCTTAATTGTTTAGTATTCATAGCTTTATTTGTAATTATTTGAACTTAAAGTTACAACTTATTTTCTAATTAAAGATTTATGGGTTATGATACAACAATTCATAACACATGCTTAATATATATCTAATGATTGTATCATATGATCTCGAACAAAAAAGTATTATCATTTTGATCTTGGATATGAAATAATGTAATCTAACTATTCCTAAGTATCCAATGGTAGAAAAGTACCAATAGTCAATATAAATATTAACTAACATGTATTAAGTTAATAACATTAACAAAGATAATTATTATATAATCATATGGTATTATGTATCGAATGATAATAATTTTTTTGTCTAATGATAATACTTAGATCATATGATCATATGATCTAATGACTATACATCACATGATCCTGTGATCTAAATTCTAATGATATACTTAATTTATGATTGTAATTAACATATTGGTGATTCCAATCCTAATCACTTAATTTGGGATTATATGAATCTTATTGTCATTGTATAAGTAATCTATATACCTAATCATTATATCTAAGTATTATTAAGAATTGTTAGATACTTGGAATCTTAAATCATACTTTGTTGTTGAATCTAAGTATATAGATACTTAATCATTATATTAGTATGTTCATTATAAATCATAATTATCCTAATTTCTAAGTGTCTAATGATAATACTTAGATCATATGATCATACGATTTAAGTATTATCTTTTGATCATATGATATAATGATTACATGATCATATGACACAATGTTAGATTATTATTTGATTATATGGTCCTATTATATTATATGAATAATATGATTAAATATTTAAATTGTCATTAGATCATATGATTAAATAATGAAATTATTTAATATGCTTAATTTATATATATTGTAAGAGCTGAACAAATTTTATTTGAATAATGAAATTAGGGAATTCCTATTAAAAAAAAAGTTATATATATATATAATCAATTAATTATTGTTTCTTAATTTATATATATTGTGTAAGAGCTGAACAAGTATATTTGAATAATGAAATTAGGGAATTCTAATTTTTTTTTTTTTTTAAAAAAAAAAGTTTTATATATATACACATATTAATAAATATATATATGAGTTGAGCCTTAATAAGCGAATTATACGAACTTGTTCACAAACACTAATCGAGTCGAGCCGAGTTTGTATCGTTTGATAATCAAGCTTAGTTTCATGTTTATGAACGGTCCATTTAATAATCGAGTCGAGTTTAATTGAACCAAGCTCGAGTAGCATTGTTCACTTAAGAACCCTATGCATTAGAGTTTAAAGACGTGTTTCTTAGGTATGAAGATAGAGATCAAGTTTTTATATGCCAAGTCTTGAAGATTGAATGAATGTGGAAAACGTTTTTCATGTTGGAAGTTCTTAATGAGGTGACAAATATTGTATCAGGAAGTTACTATCCAATTTCTAATTTATTTCTTCCTAAGGTATGAAGAATAAAAGATGTATTGAATAAGAAGTTTAGGCATAAAAATGATTACGTAAGAGAAATGGCTGCAAAAATGAATATAAAGTCTGAGAAGTATTGGGGTTGTAATTTGTTGATGGCAATGATTGTAGTTTTCGATCCAATATCAAAAACAATGTGAGTAGTTTTATTTCCTAGCAATTTATCTAGAATAGCTAGAAGCCACTATAAATATTGGAATGGTCCTTAAAGTTCTACATAAGTTGTATGATGAGTATGCTAAGAATTTTAATTTAACTCATGAAGGACGAAGTGAAGAAGAAAATGTTTGTAAAACCCGACGCATCTAGAAAGTTTTTACCAAGAGTACATTAATATACATAGTTGAACACAACTATGACCCAAAAGCCTAAGCTAATGGCTAAGGTCCATTTAGGTATATTAAGTACTATTTTCTTTTATATTTTCTTAATGTGAGACTCAACACTCACAAGCGCACTCACAACAATCTCCCCCTCACTTGTGAATCTCTTCACATTAACCAAACTCCACTCACTTGTGAGTCTTTTTACATTTCTAAGAGTGTCTTGCGTCAAGAGTTGCGGATGCAGACACAACTCCAAACCTGACATGTCCAGACACCTGTTCTAGGAAGCTAACCATGGCTCTAATATCGCTTGTTGGGAGATAAACCGATTATGGAGTTTTTACCAAGAGTACATTAATATATATAGTTGAAGACAACTCTAAGCCAAAAGCCTAAACTAATGGGAGTAAGGTCCACTTAAGTATATTAAGTACTATTTTCTTTTTATATTTTGTCAATGTGAGACTCAACTCACAAGTGCACTCACAACAATCTTTCCCTCACTTGTAAGTCTCTTCGCATTGACCCAACTCCCCCTCGCTTGTGAGTTTTTTTTTTTTTTTTAACATTTCCAAGAGTGTCTCACATCAAGAGTTGTAGATGCAAACACAACTTCAAACCCGATGTGTCCAAACACCCGTCCCAAGAAGCTAACAATGACTCTAATATCACTTGTTCGGGGAGATAAAGCGATTATGGAGCTTTTACCAATGGTACATTAATATATATAGTTGAACACAACTATAGCCCAAAAGCCTAAGCTAATGGGTTAAGGTCCACTTATGTATATTAAGTATTCTTTTCTTTTATATTTCTCAATATGTGACTCAATACTCACAAGTGTATTCACAACAAGGACGAATAATGAATTAAGAGTAATTTTAAATACTATTTGACTTTGTTTATCAATCATTGATTTTTTTATTTTTTTATTTTTCTTCTTTAATAAAGGCTAAGTAAAGAGTTGATGAATACTGTTACATCAGTCCAATGGTTTGAGAGTAGGAAAATGAGTATATACTATTCCTCAATAGATTAAAGATATTGGATTGAATTGCAATAGAGAAATGTTATGCACATCTCACTTTCAAAGTGCACGCTCTTTGAGGTACAACTTAAAATTACTATTGGATCAATTCAAAATTTAATAGTAATTTTCAATGCCACGTCAGAGAATATAAATTTGAGAGTATGAGAGTGAGAGTATTTGTAACATTTCTCATTGCAAAATACCGCATCAAAAAGACATGGAAGGGGGGGGAGGGGGGGGGTCAAATTTCAATCATTATTGGGGATCCATCCCAAATCTGACAGAACACATAAACAAGAGTGTTAGGCAGAGACAGCATTTCACAAAATACCGCATCAAAAAGAGGGGGTGGGTCTTGAAATGGGTATTTGACCTCGAAAATCTTGACCCGGCCCCCTATAACCAGATCCTTTTCTTCCCCCTCTCCGTTGAGATTCAGTAAAACCAAAAGGTCCAAAACAACTCTGTAACCATTTTCATTTCGAGCATTCTGCGACAAAACTCAGGTACTCTTTATCTCTCTTCTCTGCATATATTATATATACATACATTTTCTATTTGTATGTTGTGTATATATAATGTTCCTGCTGTTGCGTCTGACAACTGTTTGTGGAAATGCCTCTTCAGACTTCATGGTATTTTGTAATTGTTTGGATTTTTTTTAGCCTTGAGCAATAGAAGCAGCTTTTTGCCTGCGTGGAGTGTAATTTGGTTGGCAAGCTCTTTGTCGAATGGCAAAGATGATTGTTGGATCAGTGGCTTTGAAGCGATCGATATCAACTTTGTCATATCTCCGCGAAAGAATTAAACAAACAGGTAAAGTGAAGGGTTGATTAAGTCAATGCTTTAATATCAAGTAAAACATGTGAAGAGAGATTTTTGAGTATGCTGATTTATTTTTTTTTTGTTTTAATTTGTGTTCTTTTTGGTTTAAACTAGCAGAGAATGAGATTGTCGATATGTTTCGTTTACCTAGTACGAAAGATGAAGTGCCAAACTTGCCCATGAAGGGAAAGCTGTCGAGGAAGGACCCCTCTGTTCGAACATTGGATGAGAGATTTATAAGGATTTTGAAAATATTCAAGTGGGGACCTGATGCGGAAAAGGCCTTGGAAGTGCTAAAGTTGAAGGTGGATCATCGATTGGTTCGTGAGGTTCTGAAGATAGACGTTGAGATCAATGTTAAAATTCAGTTTTTCAAATGGGCTGGGAAGAGGAGGAACTTTGAACATGACTCAACTACCTACCTGGCTTTTATCCATTGCTTGGATGAAGCTGGGGTAGTTGGAGAAATGTGGAAGACAATCCAGGAGATGGTTAGGAGTACATGTATTATTGTTCCATCTGAGTTATCGGAAATTGTCAGAGTCTTGGGTAAGGCTAAGATGGTCAACAAGGCACTATCTGTCTTTTACCAGATAAAGAGTCGCAAGTGCAAACCCACGGCAAATACTTACAATTCCATGATCTTGATGCTGATGCAAGAAGGTCATCATGAAAAAGTCCATGAGCTTTATAATGAGATGTGTAATGAAGATAACTGTTTCCCAGATACAGTGACATATAGTGCACTCATATCAGCATTTGGGAAATTGGGTCGTGAGGATTCCGCCATGAGGTTGTTTGATGAGATGAAGGAGAATGGCTTGCAGCCCACTGCAAAGATTTATACGACATTGTTGGGAATGTTTTTCAAGCTGGGTAGGGTAGAGGAAGCTTTGGGTCTAGTCCAAGAGATGAAAGAGAAGGGGTGTCCTCTAACTGTCTTTACTTACACAGAGTTGATAAAGGGGCTTGGGAAAGTTGGGAGGATTGAAGAGGCTTACAGTATATATATTGATATGCTCAAAGGGGGTGTTAAGCCTGATGTTGTGCTCATAAACAATCTGATAAACATTTTTGGAAGAGCAGATCGTTTGCAAGAAGCTCTTAAAATTTTTAGTGAAATGGAATCTTTGCAATGCAAACCGAATGTCGTGACATATAACACTGTAATAAAGGCTTTATTTACATCCAAAGCTCCAGCTTCCGAGGCTTCTTCATGGTTTGAAAAGATGAAGGCAACTGGTGTTGCTCCCAGCTCGTTTACTTATTCAATTCTTATTGATGGTTTTTGCAAAACAAATAGAGTTGAGAAAGCTTTATTGCTTCTTGAAGAGATGGATGAAAAGGGTTTTCCTCCTTGCCCAGCTGCCTATTGCAGCCTGATAAATAGTCTTGGAAAAGCAAAACGGTATGAAGCTGCAAATGAGTTATTTCAAGAATTGAAAGAGAACTGTGGACGCTCAAGTGCTCGTGTATATGCTGTAATGATCAAACACTTTGGGAAATGTGGGCGTCTCAGTGAAGCTGTAGATCTTTTTAATGAGATGAAGAAACTTGGATGCAATCCTGATGTTTATGCTTATAACGCACTCATGTCAGGGATGGTAAGGGCTGGCATGATAGACGAAGCTCATTCCTTACTTAGAACAATGGAAGAAAATGGTTGCTATCCAGACATAAACTCACATAATATCATTCTAAATGGCTTGGCTAGAACTGGTGGCCCAAAGCGGGCTGTTGAGATGTTTACAAAGATGAAACAATCGAAGAATAAGCCAGATGCAGTTTCTTACAACACTCTTCTTGGCTGTCTAAGCCGATCTGGTATGTTTGAGGAAGCCGCTAAGCTGATGAAAGAAATGAATTCTAGAGGTTTTGAATATGATCTTATCACTTACTCATCAATACTTGAGGCGGTTGGTAAGGTTGATGAAGATCGTAATCCTGTCACTTTGTGAAAGAACTAGGTATAACATACATGCTCCTCTCATATTTGCCACTTTTTTCTTCTATTATTAGACTTATTTACCAATCCTCCCCCACCCCCCCCACCCTGTTTCCACTTTCCTCAGAATTGACGTGCATGATTATGTGAATTTTGTATTCAAAACATTGGATGGACTTGGCAATAGTATGCTATATATCTATTGATATGGGGGAGCATTGATTCAATTTTTCTCTTATTGTCATCTCATTTGTTTATTGCTTTTAGTATGATGTTGATGCCTCTTCCCAGAGACAAATTTGTGCTAAACCGAAATGTGAATTAACATCGTGCTGTTATAGCTAGATAGTGTCCTGTAGCTGTATACAGCAAATCTAAGATGTTGATAAGCACTCCTTGGGGACATGTCTCATTGCTTATCTAAGTGGGTTTCACCCGGGATATTTACATTGAAATGAACTGAAAATCAAGTGACCTTAAGGCATTTCAAACAAAGCCATAGGCATTGGGCTAGTTCCCTCAATTGGGGAAAAGGAGGAAGCATAAATGAAGTACCCTTAGAAAGCTCATTTGATAAGAATAGATGTGCCCTTCTGATCCAATTTGGCAGCAGTGAGAGGAATGATGATTCCGTGCTCCTCTATTTATGTGATTGACACAAAACAATTTCCATATTCAGTACTTCTTATGATACTTCAAAAGGAATAATAAGTTTGCATGGCACTGAAACTTTTTTTTTTCTTTAAATTCAATGTGCCTGATTTCTTTGTACACAATTTTTTTTTTTTTTTTCTTTCTGAATGTTCAATTACGTTTGATGACCTCTCTCTCATGAAGATTGACTTGTATGCAGGTCAGACTACCACTCTTGGATACTGGAAGCTAGGTCATCTTACCTTGCTAATTTTGACTCAGAATGTGTGCAAGAGAGCCATAGATAGATGACAAGCCATGTATAGTGGTTGCAATTTGACCAAAAAGGTTGATTAAAACCCACAGGAAAGCTGCCATAGTAATTTGATAATGAAACTGAAAAACATCAGTTGAATTGGAGAAGATTGATTCTCCACAGACAACTCTTTGATTAGTTGTCCCTGTCTGCAGATTTGCAATGAGGATTGTTCTCAGGCTCCAACACTTTGCATTGCCTTGTTGGATAATTCAAGCAGCAAATTTGGTAATTGAATGGTCTGACTTGTAATAGTATTAGAACATCTTACAAATTATATTCGAGAAAATACTGATGGGCATCCTCTTTCACAAACAGGGACAATTTGAAAAGTCTGTGAATAAGAAGTTTGAAGATGTTTTTGAATCCATGTTTCATAGTCCTTATGAAGAAACCAAAGGTATGAAACTGCACCACTGGAGTGAATTACGTAAGGACTCAATTGCAGTTTAAAATTTCTTTCTAGGGTAATCCGGATAACTTATTGTTGTTTAATCGTTATCTGAAAGAAATGTTTGTGGAGCTTTTGAAGTGAATACAAACAACTTGCACATTTGTTCTCGTAATTATAATCAGTTAATCAAATCGAAACTGATTTTTTTAAGTTTGTGGATGTTTTGTGACTTTTATTTGTAGCAATGGCAAGGAAAATCTGGAGAAGTGAGTTTGCAGCAGCCTGGGATCACAGAACATTGATGAATGAGACATTTCAAAAGTCTCTCAGAACGATGGAGAACATCATTAAATATCTGAATCCTTTTTTATGACAAAACTTTTGTGTATGCTCATTAAATTAAATTGGATTAACCTCTAGAGAAATAGTATGAATATAACACAGCGATCAACCAAAGTTTTTCTTACTGAATTTTGATCTTTAATGAGGGACGGATTTGAGTGGCTACTAAATTAAATCTTTACGAAAGCTTTTCTACTCATCCAAACATGAAGGGGGGACTTGTTTGGGTATCGATGTTCACCTTAATGCATGAAAAAGTCCAAAACTACCATTATTGCTTTTTTGGCATAGTGGAAAATGGTGGAAGGAGACTGCATTATGAAAGATGATGGAGCCTTACAAGCAGGTGATGCCTTGGAAAAGTAAAAGTGCAAGACGTGTGCTTATATCTAAAGACCAAGAACGCAATGAACTTTAACCTTTGGTGGACCAGATGATACTTCACTTTTAAGACGAGCAATTCTAAATATTTATCTCCTATTCCTATTCCTATTCAACTGATGTGATATTTATCTCCTATTCTTATTCCTATTCAACTGATGTGATAGTATCTATTAGTTATTGGATCAATCTTTTATTAAAATGGAGAAAAATTCATAGGTAGATAGTATCTGGAACGGGAGATAGTAGAAAGAACAGAACAGAACAAATTTAATAAACATCATGGAACTTATGGAGGAAAAAGTCAGTGGCAACAGAGAAGTTATCATGTATCTACCATTCACCTGCATAGGAATTGACATTAATATAGGAAATTGATGTAGAAAATATAGATTATTAGCCAGAAAGAAAAGAATAAAATGCCTACAAGCAACAAACTGAACAAACAGGAAACAGCAGGAATGATCCACTTAATTTTGTCATTTCTTCTATTATTAAGGAATTCAACATCTCCAGCAATATTACTGCCTCATAAGATAAAAATCAGAGGCAAAAGGCCTCCAGTGCTATACAACAGCAGGTAGCAGTCAAAATGCTAATTAACATTACAGAAAGATAACTATGTCTCAATACATCAGGCACTAGCATTCTCAGCAGAGACATCATTCTCCTCGTCATCACCGTGCCGTATTTTCGATATCTCAGCCTGCGCTCTCTCCAGAATCCGCCTCTTCTGCATCTCTAAGTCCCTATGAAAATCCATTCGCATCTTCTCTAGCTCCACCATCTGCTGCCTTTTACTATTCTCAATCTTCTCATATATCTCGCTGAATTTGTGAATGGAATCAGCAAGCAATCCAAAGGAAGACCCCTCATCACTGACCCTTCCAAGCTTCCTCTTTTTGGGTGGAAGTCCATCCGAATCATCCTCCTCACCATCAGTAGATTCTGAATTCCCAGGACTATCCTTCATTTCTTCCAAACCATTTGCACGGTTCACATAAACCCTAGGATTCATGAATACATACTCCCCTGAGTCCAAACCACAAGAGAGGCCTGCTGGCTGGGGGGGTGAAGATAGCAACATATCCATCTTCTTAAAATAGACCCATTTGCTAGTGCCGGAACCTGTTTCCGTCATCTTCATCTTCTCCTTTTTGTACTTCTTCTTCAGTGTATCCAATCGATTCCTACATTGAGTATCCGTCCTTTCAATTTTTGAAATTTCTGAAACCTTCTCTGCAACTTCTTGCCATTCCTCAGACCGAAGACTCTTCCTCCCACGATTAAGAAACCGGTCAACCCAGGCGTCTAGTAAAACAAATGTCTCACGCTCAGTCCAATCAGTTAGCGAATTCCGGCCACCAAGCGATGGTTTTGAAGCCAAGGGAACTAGGGCTGAAGCTGCAGCAGGTACTCGAGGAGCAAATTCGTAACTAGAAACCAAACTCTTCAACTTCCGCTTCTTCGGGTGCCTTTCCAAATCAACATCTTCAATCTTCCTACCATAACTCTTCTGCTTATCATCATCGTCATCATCATCGTCATCCTCATCTTCGTCATCGTCGTCATCTTCCAAATCTTTGTGCATATTACGGAAGCCATTACCTTGATCATCATTCTCTTCCTCCTCCTCTCCCAATTCTTCATCTTCTTCATCCTCATCATCATCCACATCAACATATTGATTACCAACTGGCTGAGAATATGGAGCATTCCGAACTGAAAGTTTCTGACGACTTGAGGAACCATAACCCTGCTGGTGATTCACACCATACGGGTTTGAAGGGTACCTTGCATCATCCTCAGTGTCATCCATTTGAGCACAATTAAAGATCAACCACAAATGATACCCAGAAAAACACCACTCTCAAGAACCTTAATTTCTAGCCCCAAACCACCAAATACCACCTTTTTAACAGAATCAAACTCCGAAAAGAAAAAAACCCATTATTTGATCCGAATAACACCCTGTTTTCTACTTGCAATCACCAATTTCCCCTTCTTAGAATTAGATTCCCTAAAAATCAAAATATATCCTATCTTTGACTTTGTCTATTAAAAAAGATGAAAATAGAACCTAATAATCGGTTCACAACACCAATACCATTTATTTGAATCAACTTCTAAAAGCAGCAAAACCCATGAATCTTGCTCTAGAAACCCTAATTTTGGACTTCAGTTATGATAAATCTCCACCAACAATCATATTTGAATATTAAAACTAAAAAATATTGAATCTTCAAAAAACCAATCTTTTCTTCGTTCCAGCAACCAATTCATCCTGTTCAATAAATTCAAATTTCAACAAGGGAAAATAAATTCCGCAATTCAATTATCTTAAAAACAACAAGCCCCAATCTTTAAGCTCAAAGCGAACTATTAAGGAGAATAAAACCCATGATTCTTACCTCAAGGAGCAAACTTTCCAGACTATAAAGAACTCAAAATCGTACACCGCAACTCATGATTTTTGAAAAATCCTAATATCAAAATTTTGGGTGAAATTGAAAGCAATTCCAAAGAAAATAGAAATGGGAAAGCATGGTGAGAAGAAGGTGGAAGAAGTAAACAATAGCAGTTGCTGCTAATGTACGCCGGGTGTGCTAACTTGTGAGGATGATTGTAGGTGAGGTTTACGTGGGTTTGGGCTACTTGGGCTACACCTAAGACTTTTAGGTACACCCTCATTTTGGACTTCTTCAATTTTATGTCAGACTTTATCCATCATCTATGTAAGGGCATCCAAAATACAGAGAGAGAAATGTTAATAAATCTCTTATATACCCACACAAAAAAAAAAAAAAATTCTCTTATATGATTACTACATAATTGAGATGATGTGATAATAAAAAGTAATATTTGAATCTCGAAAGACTTGTAAAAAAAAAAAAATTAAGTGTCGATTTTTACTGTTGCATTATTTCAATTGTATGACAACTGTATAAGTAGAGTTGACAATTCGTTGTTGGGTTCGTATTGAGTCGACTCATGGGTTAACTTGATATAAGTCAACTCGAACCTAAACCATTTAGTTTTACAAGTCAAACTCCTCAACACTAACACGAACCCCATTTAAATTAGCAAATGGCACAACACGACTTGCTAACCTATTTTATAAATAGGACGTGTGGGGTTGACCTGCCACAACCCAACTCGCATAACCCATTTAATAAATGAAAAATGCTGAAGGCCCAACTATTTTGCCTAACTTGGAGCCAACTTTTGTCTTATTTTTTAATTAAAAAAATAACAAAACAAAAAATAAAAAAAAATAAAAAAAAAAGTTTTTGAAACAATAATTTTTATTTTGGTTATTCTTTTTTTTTTTGGTATTTTTTAAAAAAATAAAAACTGAAACTTTTTCCTTATTTTTTAATTTAAAAAAGAACAAATTAAAAAATTAAAAAAGTTTCTGATTAAAAAATTGGTCATTATTATGAATAAAAATACAATTTTTATTTTTTAAAAAAATACCAAATAAAAGAAGGATCAAAATAAAAATTATTACTTCAGAAACTTTTTTAATTTTTTATTTTGTTATTTTTTTAAAATTAAAAAATAAGAAAAAAGTTGGCCTTAAGTTGAGGCTGTATCATTCCTTTTAATAAATAGGTCATGTTGTGTTGATTTTAACACGATTTGTTTGACCCGTTTTGACCTATATATGAATTTAAAAGCAAAAAGGAAAAACGAATTTTAATTTATATGAATTTATAAATTTTATATAAAAATTAATTTATATGAATTTTAGCCTTTAAATTTTTTTTTTTTTAGTTGTAAAAACAAAATCCAATTTAATTTATTTACATGGGTCACCCGTGAGTTAAACGAGCTTGACCCAAGATTAAACCATTTATTAAACATGTTAATTCGAGTTAGGTTTATGTCAAATTCACAGGTCATGTAAAAATTGCTAGTCCTACTTATATCAGTCTATTAAGTAACATTTTTCCAAACAAATGTGCCCCATTCCAATTTTTTTCAACCATTTGAAAAATATTTAATATATAAATATTTTATTCCCGGTGGTTGAACATTTCTTTTGGGTAACAATAAGACATAGGTAATCGCATTACATCATGATAATATTGTATTAGATGTATAGGTAAACCCTAAGTACTTGAAGTCTTGAACTAGGCTTCATCCGAACATTAGATTACTTAAGGGATTAATTTTGGTTTGATATCACAGTGCATTGGTAGTAAATACTTTTTTGCTTCATGTGGTTTAACAACTTTATTTTTTGACTCCTAAGTTTCCTTTTATATCATAGATGGTTAGGGGTTTCAACCCAATTGGTTATAACTGGGTACAAACAGGTAACCAAGAAACCGGTTAGAAAAAACCGGTAACCGGGTATATATATATATATTAATGACAATATGTTATAAAATATATTATTTATTAAGTAACAATATATATTTAACATTATTTTCCATCTTTGTTGCTCATCTTCTTCATTCAAACAAAAACAAGCGTTCTCCAATAAGTTAGCCTAATGCATTCTTTTATAGATGAGCAAACTTGAGGGTTGGTGCTCAAGTTTTTCCCACATTGCTAAGAAAGCACTAACTCTGAAGTTTGCTCATATATAAAAGAATGCATTAGGCCAACTTAGTGGGACAAAGATGCTAATTGTTTATTAAAACAAATGGGCTAAAAATGGTTAAATTAATCTCAAACATTAGGCTCAATACCTAAAAGAAGCCCAAATGCCAAAATTTTAAAAGACCGATTACCCGGGCCGGTTAACTGGAACCGGCCGGTTATTGCATAACCGGTTAACCAAGTACCTGGTTATCGGTTCCGGATGTTCAAAATTAATAACCAGGTACCCCGGTTTCGGTCACCGGTTTTGGCTAATAACCGGTAATCGGGACCAAGTTGACACCCCTACAATTGGTATCTCGGTTATGGGGACGGATATGATACCTCCATCTAACTTACATTCAAAAATTGACGAAAAATCCACTTTAGCGCCCCTAAAAACTCGACATGTGTCCATATGCCTAATTAAAAATAAAATAATTAAATAATTTAAAAAAAAAATTAAAATGATTAAAAACATTAAAAAAATTAATTTAAATTAAAAAAAAATTATAGCCAACCCATTTGGCAAAATGGGGTGGCTAAGGGGTGGCAGAACCACCCCCAAAGGCCAATCCTATTTTTTTTTTTTCATTGGCCTTCTGGGGTGGCCGACCTGGGGTGCCGAAGCCACCCTAAGCCAAACAGGGGTGGCTCAACAGCCTTGGGGGGTGGTTTTGGCCACCCCCATTTTGCAACTTGGGGTTGGCCGGCCACCCCATAAGGCAAAATGGGGGTGGCTGGCCACCTCCATTTTGCCAAATGGGGGTGGATTCCATTTTTTTTTTAAATTAAATTATTTTTTTTTTAATGTTTTTAATCATTTTAATTTTAAAATTTTTTTATTTTTTATTTTTAATTAGGTATATAGACACATGTCAAGTTTTTAGGGGCGTTGACGTGGATTTTCGTTAATTTTCGGACGGAGGTATCATTTCCGTCTTTATCCATAACCGAGGTACTAACTGTAATACAAAACGAAACCGAGGGAGCAAAAAATAAAGTTCTTAAATCATAGTGGGCAAAAAAGCATTTAACCCTTAATTAAAATATAAATATTTTAACATTGTACGAGATTGTTAGGAACAAACATTATTTAAATTTTCTAAACCCAATGACTTGGCATTCCTAATAATGAGTAAAAAGCGAGCTATTGATTTATTTGGCATACAAATATGAAACATAAAACATGTGTTTAGTTCCTCTCAGGCATTAGCCATTCGTTTTTTGGCTTCCTTGCTCAACGGACTATAAAACAATTCATGTTTTATAGGTGAAAAAAATCAAAAGATATAGTATAATTCCACGACTTAGTAAGTAAGAATACATAAGGAGAACATGTTATCATATGGTGTACTCAACTGTTTGGTAAAAGGTTTATAAAATCACAGGAAGTAATATAAAATGGGTTCCTTTATTAAATCACAAGAATATCATAATGATGCATTATAGATATAGTTAGTATATGATATTTAAAGTGAACATATCATAGTTTAAATGGATATAGTCTACCTAAGCCTTTAACCCTTTCTTGGTAAAGCTGAAACTATATTGAGGCACCTATGGTACAACATTGATGCTTTGATGAAGCATGCATACCATTATCGCTAGTGGCCCTACCAAAGTTAAACCCCCGACTGATCCACAACATTAACAATGCCATCATTGTGACCACCACTCAAACATAGTTGTGAGTCTCCTATAAAACTATTGATCTGAGGCTAAACAATAAACATAAATCCTTGGACCATAAGGTCAACCTTTATAATAGTAAGCCCATAATTGTTATTCGTATTTGAAATATCATGTCATACGATGCAATTAATCATTGTCTTTTGCATGCTTGGATTTATAAAACCATATGATGCAACATTCATTTATGCATCACTTTTTCACATTATTCTAAAATATATTTCATGTGAGTAATTAGCATGCACATTTTTACTATCCTAGTATCCCACATGGGTTAAATCTAATATTAACCATGTGTATATAAGCTCTTGGCACAATTTTCTTGCAAGCCAGTTTTCAAGGGTAATTTCTACCCAATATTTGTATCATTTAGTATCAGAGCTAGCCACTATATCAAGTATGATATTGGACACAATTCGTCGAGTATGGGACCGAATGAGTTGCGGCTTTGTGGTCGAGTCATAGAGAAGGCGACCTATATGTCAGATTAAAATGTCTTGGTACTATGTATAAGCATAGTATTAAATCATTGAATATTGATAGATGAGTTGAGCTACGAAAAGAAAAAATGGCTACCATCAGGTGAGTGTCAATAGAGTGGGTTGCCGTGGACGTCGACTGCAGAGCGTGGTGTTATGTTACAATCCTAGTGTCCCTCATGGGTTACGTTAATATTAACCATGTGTATATAAGCTCTTGGGTACTCTTTCCTTGCAAGTCGGTTTTCAATTGTGAGTTCTACCCAAGCTTTGTATCACACGTTTCATACTTTAAATAATCATGCTTTAAAGAATCTTAATAACAAGTATCCATATGAGTTTTACTCACCTTGGTCTAAGGGAACTTCTAAGTAATCCTCCTGGTACTCACCAAACTCGAAATTTGTGAAAGGGTTGCTATTAGTCTCTATCTGAGCTTGAAATACACTTAAACCTAGTTTTAGGCAAAAATAAAAAATAAAAATCATGTTGTCCGAGTATCGAACATTCGATGCAAGCATCGATTGATCGACAATCATGTCAACCATTCATTGGCATAGCTTTGGCATGGCAGAATACCCAATGCTACATGTGCATTGAGTGATCACATGTAGCATTGTAAGAACACATTTTCTTAAGAATGAATCCAAGTCCTTTATTCAATGGATAAAAAAATTTCCCTTTAGATAGATTTTATGGATTGAACTATTCTCAGTCCTTGGTCAAGGCATTTTCATAAGTACTATCAAAATACTTATGTACATGGTGAAAAAGGTTTTTACAAGTATGAGAATAATAAATAAAATTAGTTATTCAAGGATAAAGAAGTATAGAATTAAAGTGACAATGTCTTTGACTTTAATTTTGGTACGGAAGATTTCATTGAATAATCAAATGTAAATATTAAGAAAGTCTAAGGAATTAATTGATTTATTCAAAAATATAAACTAGAGCGAAATTATAATTGTTTAGTGGAATCAATTATAATCAAATAGTGACTTGTGAAATTCAAGACAATTTGGAGCTTTTTTTTTTTTTTTCTTTTTTTTTTTTCCTTTGGGTCCTTCACCAAACTAATGTAAATTAACTAGGTCTTAATTTTTTATTTATTGGGCTGCTTGTTTTTATTAAAACATAAGTTAGATAGAAACAGTACTGCAAGAGAGGGAAACTGGGCTAGATAAAATTCAAACCCAATACTAGTGTAGGAGACACATGGGTAAGAGAGTAAATTCTTGGCCCCATGTGTCTCTTATCAAAGGACTAGAGGATAGGGTTTTCCCAACCCTAGCCTTCAACTCTTACTAGTCCCACATGGATTAGTTCTCCTACATCTCCTATTATTAGAAGCTTATAAATAGAGAAGTTTGTAGCTCTTGAAAAATACATTACTGCTCCAATTCTTTAGTATTTATTGAGAACTAAATATTCTTGAGTATTCTCAAGAATAAGTTTTAGGTTTTGAATAGCAAATAAGTGCCTACGCTCTTAGTTATTCTTAGTTATTGGTGAGAAGATATGGAAGTCTCATAATCCTTGAGGTTACATGTGAGTTTAATTGTAGGAGAAAAAAGAAAAGTTTTGTCTAATAGCCAAAGAGTGGCCGAAATACCAAGTAAATTGTTGTTACTTTTGTAGTTTATTTTAAAATACCATTGTTCTTCACATTTTGTTCCTAAATTTCGATCATGGCTTGAAAATTTTTATTTCCCACTCCGCAATTATGTTTTTGCACTAATATTCCCAACAACTCGTTCCAATCACAGCTCTATCATTTACTTTAAGCTTTCTTTTTGTGATAGGATTCAAAATCCTATTGCATTAAAAATATTTAGCTTCACCTCAGCTTAAAACTCCATGGATTTCTTGCTGCATATAAGTTCAACAGGGACAAGAATGTCTCTCATGCATCCAACCAAGTTTTTGAGAGTGATGGTTCTCAACTGCCAATCACTTATGAACAATGTCAGGAACTCTTGAATATGTTCAAGCCTTCATCTCCAGATATCACATCATCTACAATCAAGTATCTTCTACTTCTCAAGATCACTTGTTTGCTAATATGACAGGCAATCTCTCAATCACTTCTCAAATGTCTTGTCTAGATACAAACCATTTGATATTTGCATCTTCAACTTCCTTGTTTCAGAAAATTCCTATATCAAAATCTACTGATGAGCATAGATCAATGATACTGTAGTTATAGATCACATGACCTATTATATCTCTTTGTTCACTTCAATCACTTATGTTACTTCAAAAATAGTAAAATTACCAAATGGATAGCATGCATCTGTCACTTACATTGAGACAGTTAAAATTTCAAAAACATTTATTTTGACTAATATTCTTTGTATCCCTTCTTTTTCATTCAATTTGATATATGTTAGCAAGTTGATCACAACCATGCATTATTGTCTTATTTTCTTGTCCAACCATACAAGATGGATGACGATTGGAGTGGGTAAAGAGAAAGGAGGTCAATATCATTTGAATCAAAAATCCAATCTCTGCTTTACCTTTTAATTTTGTTGTGTGATGACTTGGTTGGCTGACATTTATATATCTAATAATCCTTCTCTTATCATTCCAATTTTCAAATTCACATTTGAATATGTGGGGTCATTGTGGGTCTCATACATGGGCTCACATATCCAATGGTGATTTCAAAAATTGGAAGAAAGGGAAAATCGGTCGAGGAAATGAATTATTTCTCATATAAAAAATATTGCTATAGATTTTATATATAAAATAGAAGATTGAAAAGGAAAATCAAAAGGAAGAAAAAGTTACATCGTACGGTGGTGCAGGGCGTTTGATGGTGGGTAACCGATGGTGGTGTTGGGTGGTTTCAGGCGTTTGTCGGAATAGCCAAATTTCATTCGGTGGTGCCGCTTATAGACAATGGGTGGTGCTCTCATCTAATGATGGTGGTGTTGGTGGTATTGGTTGGTCGTCAGTGGCTACAATGGTTACTAATGGCGGAGGCCAAACTTGGGGGGGGAGGAAGGTCGCCTTTAGTGCAAGAGGGAAAATTTGGGGGAAAATAAAAACAATTCAGCCAAAACCCTACATGAACACAAGTTTCAAAATTTTTATTTTTTATTTTAAAAAAAAATAAAAAGTAGGATGACTTACCATGGTTAATTGACCATGCCAAGTTACCACCTTGCGGATGAATTACGGATAATTTGTTGGGATGTAGCATTACCCGATAAAACTTGGGTCCTAAGCACGGAAACATATCGTTTTCATTTCAAATGAAATGGAGATGAGACATTTAAGCAAAGTAATATAAAATTTAGGACAATATTTGTATTGACCCAAATAATTAATTAGGCTTAAGACAGCTTGATTAGAGGGTTAATTGGACTTTGGGTCACTAAGGATACCTAGAGGGGCATTTTTGAAATTTTAGGATTTTGGAGCTATAGCAGACAAACGCTTGCGTGGGGGACCATAAGAGCGCTCGCCTGGCAACAGTACATGAGCCCTCGTGTGGGGACCAGGCCGAGCGCTCATTGACTTTTTGTTGACCGCTAGTTTTTGCCCGCGCGTGCCACTTGAAACTCAAAAACTCTTGGATGAACAATACATGAGCGCTCGACACTGTAGTACACAAGCGCTCGCCTTTCCAGATATTTTTTGCAGCACCTCAGTTTTTTCCCTATTTAAACCCACACCCCTACGCTTTTAAACCTTCATTTCAACCTCTAAAAACATAGAGAAACTCTGTTGCTCTGATTCGTGTGTGTGTGTGTGTGTGGAAGGAGGTGTTCTTGGAGAGTTTGTTTGTTGAGGTTGTGTGTGTGTGTGTGTGTGGAAGGAGTTGCTCTTGGAGAGTTTGCTTGTTGAGGAGTTGTTCTTGGAGAGTTTGCTTGTTGAGGTTGTATGCCTGTGTGTGTGTGTGCGTGTGGAAGGAGGTGTTCTTGGAGAGTTTGCTTGTTGAAGTAACCACTTCACTCTCTTTGTGTTTTGTTAGGTTGTTATGCTAGCTTCTTGATTCGTGAAAGCTTAGTTGTTAATATTTTGGAGTTTTAAGCGTTAATCTCGTTTTAAGTCTTTCCTTTTCGTTTAGACTTAATCTTGTTACCTGGAGACGTTGTTGTGGTTAAGAGATGTTAGAAAACATCTCTGTAGCTTAAGGACCTGTCAAAAAGGGCTTAGGAGCACGTTGGACCAAATGAGGTTCTACCTGAACCTCACTGGTCGAACGCTCGCCCTAGGGGACGAGCGCTCGACCAAAGACGTTCACAGAAAGGCCTTTTTGACTGAGCACCCTACGACCCCCGTTTCTGAGTCTTAGAATCATTTTAATTGGACTTAGGAGTAATAGAAGGTTTTCCACTGATTTGGAGAACCTGGAGAATTTGTTCGACCTAGGTGAGTTTTAACTCACATAACGGTCGCCACTTATTTTTTCGCATTGCACGACTATTTTGTCTACCAAAACATACATATTTATAACTTTCACGATATACACTTTGCTACACCATGAACTCAATCATTTGTGAAAATGTACTACTTAACAAGATAACAACATTGAGATTTGTAAAAGCATGCATGTAAAATACAAACAAGGTTAATCGCATCATATGATATGGTACAACGGTACGTGAGGGATAACAGCAAGGGGCTTACTATACACGTTAACTTTATGGTCAAATGTGTGTGTTGTTATATGAGCCTTGAATCCAATGATTGTTTCGTGACCGGCACGACCTTAACGAGCGGTCACTACAGGACGTACATGAGCCACCTGTGGTCGAACTTGGTCGGGCTGTTAGTGTTATGAACGGTAGCATACATTGGTCGGGGCACTAGCATTGTATTACAGGTTTCTCGAGACAGTACCAACCCTTCTGAGAAGGGATATTATCTCGGGTAGACCATACTGTTGAACTATCACTAATTCTCATGATTATAAGCATGTAATTTATTTATATCGCATTCATGGATAACTGTTATACCTAAACCACTGCATTCTTTACCAAACGGATTTCATCACTAAAATGGCATAGGTATTGTGTGCATTATCTATCACTAAGTCCTTGGACCTAACCCTTTTATTTTTCCTCCCATTATGTATAAATTGTGCAGTTTACCTAGCGTAGAGGAGGATGCCTTCGGACTAGATAATTGTGGTTGCCCAGGACCTGATCCAAGTCATTTTTGCGGATATGGACCCGATTTAGCTGAAGTCCATGTGGGACGATGGAGGACCATGATGTGGTCGTTTTGTGTACAAAAATATATCAATAATAAAATACCACTCGCAATAGAACGAATCCTTATAGGATGGGGTTATCTAGAGGGTGTCAAACCTCATGGACTGCGTATGCGTTGTTATCAAGCTTTTCAAGATTAAATATAAATCAATTTAAAAGAGATTGTTTTGATTTTGTTTTCTAAAAATAAATACATAAAAGTAAAAATAAAGATAAAAAGTGATGAGAGATAGAATAGGTGTTGGTTTTACCACTAACCACATAACAATTGTCAATCATAAATTAATAAGGAAAAATCATATTATGGATGATATAGAAAAACTCAGATTAAAATATAATTAAACCATTGTTACTTGTAAAGGGCTACATCAACGCCCTATTACAGAGTTAGTTGCTCATTGTGGTGCTGGGATGGCCTCCTACCATGATCTTCTCCTCTTCAACTTGTCAGGCCTCCAAGAAGATAATTTATGTCTAAAACTAAGTACCCTTTCTCTTGAAGCTTAGGGGTCTATTTATAGGATGTAAAACAAACCTTAGAAGCCCTAGGAATCCCAGAAAAATCATACTTCAATCTCCTAGTCAAATTAGGAAGCAATCCAAGTACAAATCGGAATAGGATTCGTCCAGATGTGCATTCTTATATTGCGGGACGATTTTGGTATTACAAACATCCTAATTAGGAAAATCATATTCACAAGGATTTGTATTATTTTGAGTTAGCTCCAATGCCGCTGGTTTCACCTCAATCTGATACCTGAGTAGAAAGTTATGGTCAAAATACTGAGATATGTGCAGAATCCAAATTTGAATCCAATCCGATTTTGACTCCAATTAGATAAATTCTGATTTAATCATTTCCTTGATTTGATTAAACTTAACTACATAATATAGGTCCTCTATTATGATTGGTTAAGTTTAAACATATCTTCTAGGTCTTCTCAAAGTGTGCTTTAAGCCTAAAATCAATGGTATTTATTCTATCTTTATTAAACACTTGAAAATACTAAAACAACACAAAATCAAACAAATAACAATGTGAAGGAATTAACATATGCAAGTTAAGGGGCTTAAATGTGCAACATTCAGTGCTCCCAAACTTACATATTGCTAGTCCCTTAGCAACACAAAACAGAAAATAAACTAGAAAACAACAAGATAAATCCTTCTTTCGTGTGATATACGATTGCATTTAGCGTATGTAACAAGCCTTTTAAACCCCTAGGCATCCCTAAAGGACGAGTGAAGTCTCGTTAGGGTTTAACCAAAATGATACCCACAAACATTGTTACTACCATATTATTCCTAAGAATGAAACATCATAAAAATCATGGTTCTCATTCATTAACAAGCTTAACAAAACAAACTTCATCTTCACAATTCCAGGAAATTAAGAATCAAGCTACTAAACATGGCATTGCAAGATATCACAAGATTCAACTAGTATAAAGTGAACTTAACACATAGTCATGAAGTTTCAAAAACTAATCTCAATCATTCATGCTTCAATACTCAAAATTCGTTGGACTCGCCATTAGATAAAACAACCAAAGCAATTTTTTCTTTCTTTCTTTCTTTCTTTCTTTCTTTCTTGCAAGTTGTGCAATGCCTAGCTCCCTTAAGCTTTCTAATTGACCCATATGTCGAATGTTAAGTCAATGACTCCCAAATCAAATGGCTTTGTGGCATTAGGTGTAAAGACACCCCTAAGGACTTACTAACTCAAGTTAAAAAGGCTACGAATCTAAACTAGCCATGCTATCAATCAAACCAAAGATCCAAGCTTTTGACGTGAACACTCACTACTTAATGAGGTAAGAGGTCCGGTTACACAGAGAAAAGCTCAAAGTGATTAATATTATTCTGTCTTTCTTTCTTTCTTTTTATTTTGCCAAGGTTATTCCTCCAATAAGTCACCCAACTGTATTCAAGATATTGACAACAGACATAATTGATCTAAGATTTCATACCCCATAGACTACATGCTAGTGTGCTTGTGGTTATCAAATTGAAACAAGTAACATCTCATGTTTCCAATTAAAGTAACAAAACTCTAATTCCCTAGTCAAGTGATAATGTGTTCATCATGTTAAGCTCACTAATGAAATGCAAATCAAAATTTAAAGCTCAACCACATGCTTAATAATAACATCGCAAGAATTTTGGACAATGTTTAATTATTCCCTACCCCCAAACTTGAATCACACACTGTCCCCAATGTGTGTATAGAACTGAAAAACAAGAGAAGGAGGATAGGAATACCTAAATGAGCAGATGCGGGGCATATCATACCCTCAAACTTGATTGCAAAAACACATGTCCCTGGCCTGATGGAGGACTCAAGCGCACTGGGCTTGCACTCGAACCTATGAAACTAACTCATTTAGTCAAAATATATGGGATCCGCCAAGCTAATGAAATCTACATCCATGATGCGCTTAGTGCTCTCTGCCCCTTAAGTTTAAATTTGAAGCACCAATGTTTTCTTCTCTTTGACCAAAGAGAAAGAAAGGTAATTCATAATATCCGCAGATCGAGATAGATCACTCTGAGTATTCTCAAACAATCTCTCATCTGGAGGGAATCATGAACTAGAATAGGGGCTCGAGGCTCATATGGCGTTTCGGGAATAGAAGTTGATGTTGAAAAAGCCTCAGTGCTCACTCCCTTGCCTTTTCCCCGATGTAAATCTTGTGGGCCTCATAATATCCGCAGATCGAGATAGATCACTCTAAGTATTCTCAAACAATCTCTCATCTTGAAGGGAATCATAAACTAGAATAGGGACTCGAGGCTCATATGGCGTTTTGGGAATAGAAGTTGATGTTGAAAAAGCCTCAGTGCTCACTCCCTTGCCTTTTCCTCGATGTAAATCTTGTGGGGCCTCAATTTGCTCCTCCTTCCTCTCTTACACGTGATTTTTTACCACTTCTTCACTCTCTAGTGTGGTGATAGCTTGCTCATGATAAGAAGTACTCACATCCACCATGTAATGTCCATCAAGATCGGTCACCCGCTGACTTTAAAGCTCTTCTTCTTCTCTATTGAGGTGGTTGATGATTTGTTCATTGTGAGCTTCTATCTTGGCTTCTATCTCGGCGAAGAATTGAGGGGTATAGTGCACCAGTTCCTGTTGAGGCTTCATAATCTGATTAGTCTCCTCCACTTCGGTCATAAGTTTCAACATCTTATCTTTAAAGTCAAAATCTGACAGAAGAGATGGCTCCTCTTTGTATTGTTGTTGTGTATGCCAATAGATGGGAGATGGCTCCTCTTGATGTAGTTGTTGTGGAGGCCTGTAGATGGGAGACGGCTCCTATTCATGAGCTTCTATCTTAGGAATGGATTGAGAGTGCAACAGTTGATTATTGGCCTCCATTCGGCTGAGAGCCTTCAACACCTTATTTTGAAAGTCAGACTTTGACAGAGGAGGTGGTGCGGCTTGATACTGCTGTTGTGGAACTGATTGATTTTGAGAGGAATAATAGTTCGATCATTGAACTGCAGATATGATTGATGGTGTAGTTCATGAAATTGTGGAGCATAATTCCCAAGAGCATGCGCTTCCCACGAGAGATCAGAATGGTTGCTCCATGCCGGGTTATAAGGATCAGTATAATGGCCATTCCTCGGTCTAGAGAATGATGTGTTCATATGCTTATAAGAATAATTAGAAAATTGTCTAGCAGCAGGACAATCTCTAGCATGGTGATAAGGATTATAGCAATATGAACATGGTCTAAGGCGTGTTGGAATGCCTCCCCACATGAACTAAACTAACAGAAATAAAATAAAATAAAATAACAAAAGAAAAATAAAAATAAAAACTCACAAACGGCCCGAAGGTAAGCTGGAAATTCAGAGCTAGAACCAGGCAAGCTGCGTAGGTACGCTCGATTGCACTGCAGCGTGCACATGAGCGCACTGTCGACAGGAAAGGGGCGCAGGAATGATGCACCCGTGCGCTGGTGGTTGGAAACAGTTTGCCATAGGTGCGCTCGATAACACTGGAGACTCTGGAGTGTGCGCTCGAGCGCACTACCGATGCTGGGCTCGAGCGCAACTTACCTGATCGCCTTGTAGCAACAGACTACAGACCTAGGCAAGAAAATCAAAAAAAAAAAAATCAAGTTAAATTTAATCTTTAAAACTTAACAACGCAATCGTTAAGCAGTCCCCGGCAATGGTGCTAAAAATTGATGTGGTCGTTTTGTGTACAAAAATATATCAATAATAAAATACAACTCGCAATAGAATGAATCCTTATAGGATATGGCTATATAGAGGGTGTTGAACCTCAAGAACTGTGTAGGCGATGTTATCAAGCATTTCAAGAATAAACATAACTCAATTTAAAAGAGAGTGTTTTGATTTTGTTTTCTAAAAATAAATAGGTGAGTTTTAACTCACATAATGCTGGCCATTTATTTTTCTGCATTGCACGACTATTTTGTGTACCAGAACATGCATATTTACAATTCTCACGATATACACTTTGCTACACCATGAACTCTATCATTTGTGAAAATGTGCTACTTAACAAGATAATGACATTGAGATTTATAAAAGCATGCATGTAAAATACGGACAAGGTTAATCACATCATATGACATGGTACACTGATACGTGCGGGATAACAGCCATGTGCTTACTATACATGTTAACTTTATGGTCAAATGTGCGTGTTGTTATATGGGCCTTGGATCCAATGGTTGTTTTGTGACCGGCGCAGCCTTAACAGGCCATCACTATAGGACATACATCATTAGTATCGTGAGCCACCCGAGGTCGGACTTGGTCCGATTGCTAGTGTTATGAACGGTAGCGTACACTGGTCGGGGTACTAGGATTGTATTACAGGTCCCTCGGGACACTACCAACCCTTCTGAGAAAGGGTAATATCTCAAGTAGACCATACTATTGAACTATCATTGATTCTCATGATTATAAGCGTGTATTATATCTATATCGCATTCATGAATAACTGTATTACCTAAAATGCTGCATTCTTTACCAAACGGAGTTCAACACTAAAATGGCATAGGTATTGTGTGCATTATCTATCACTATGTCCATGGACTTAACCCTTTTATTTTTCCTCCCATTATGTATAAATTGAACGGTTTAGCTAGCGTAGAAGAAGATGCCTTCGAACCGAATAATGATGGTTGCCTAGGACTTGATCCAGGTGATTTTTGAGGATATGAACCCTGTTTGGCTGAAGTCCATGTGGGACGATGAAATACCATGATGTGGTCGTTTTGTGTACAAAAATATATCAATAATAAAATACCACTCGCAATAGAACGAATCCTTAAAGGATATGGCTATATAAAGGGTGTCGAACCTCAAAGACTGTGTAGGCGTTGTTATCAAGCTTTTCAAGATTAAATATAACTCAATTTAAAAGAGATTGTTTGATTTTGTTTTCTGAATATAAATACATAAAAGTAAAAATAAAGATAAAAAGCGGTGAGAGATAAAATAGGGGTTGATTTCACTATTAACCGCATAATAATGATCAATCATAAATTAATAAGGAAAAATCATATTATGCATGATATAGAAAAACCCAAATTAAAATACAATTAAACCTTTGTTACTTGTAAAGGGCTACATCAACGCCCTATTACAGAGTTAGTTACTCATCATGGTGCTGGGATGGCCTCCTGCCATGATCTTCTCCTCTTCAACTTGTCAAGCCTCTAAGAAGATAATTTATGTCTAAAACTACGCACCCCTTCTCTTGAAGCTTAGGGGTCTATTTATATGGTGTAAAACAAACCCTAGAAGCCTTAGGAATCCCAGAAAAATTGTACTTTAATCTCCTAGTTAAATTAGGAAGCAATCCAAGTACAAATCGGAATAGGATTCGTCCAAATTTGCATTCTTATATTTCGGGACGATTTTGACATTATAAAATTCCGAATTAGGAAAATCATATTTCACAATGATTTCTATTATTTTGAATTAGCTTTTCAATGCCGCTAGTTTCACCTCAATTTGATATTTGAGCAGAAAGTTATGATCAAAATACAGTATTTTGATCATAACTTTCTAAATGAATTATTAGTTCAACTATAAAATTAATGTTGAGCAACTATTACATCTTTTGTGATTACATTGATTGCATTTTATTCTATATTAGGCTTTAATTTGTTATTCGCATATGGTGTCTACTTGTATTTATCTACTGTATTATATTTTTTATTACAATCTAATGACACATTTTGGCTTACAATCTGTAAATATATTTAAGTTTATATTATTATGTTTAAGTTAATATTATTATGTTTAAATTTATAACTTTTCTTCTTTTGATGTCCACAAGATTTGCTAGAGGACCAAATGAGAGGATTGATGAGTTTTAATGTTTTATTTGTATCATTTAATGTTTTATTTGAACCTTTTTTATATATATATGTTGTGACAATTGTGTTGAACTTTTTTTATATGTTGTGTTGATTTCTTTTTTTCTTTTTTTTTTTTAAAGTTAACCGGTTATTATTTAATATTTAAGGAATTTTTTTTAAGTACAAATAAATGTAAATTTGGGGTTAAATATTTTTGATTTTTCAATATGGGCTCTTTTTATAGCAATTGGGTACAAGAAGACACTAAAAAAAAAAAAAAATGAGGGTAAAAAATGCTACAGTGATAAAATTAAAAATAAAAAAGAGCCCAAAAAAAGCCAAATTTTAAAAAAGCGGTTAGTGGGCGGTTACCTATTTCACTAACCATTAACTGGCGGTTAGCGGCTCTAGCAATTCGCGGCTGCTGTTAGTGAAATCTAATAACCGCTAAGGCGGTTACGGTTAGTGGTTTTCGCCAATAACTGCTAACCGTAACCGTATTAACACCCCTAAAAATACTGAGACATGTGCAGAATCCAAATTTGAATCCAATCTGATTTTGACTCCAATTAGAGAAATTTCGATTTAATCATTTCCTTGATTTGATTAAACTTAACCAGATCATATAGGTCCTTTAATGATTGGTTAAGCTTAACTATATCTTCTAAGTCTTCTCAAAGTGTGCTTTAAGCCCAAAATCAATGGTATTTCTTGTATCTTTATTTAACACCCGAAAACACTAAAACAACACAAAATCAAACAAATAACAATGCTAAAGAATTAACATATGCGAGTTAAGGGGCATGAATGTGCGACATTTAGTGTTTCTCAGACCATCCGGTTAAAGATGATAGAGATAATGATCATGCTTGCACTACTTAAGATTATGCGTTAATCTTGCTATCTTATTTTAAGACAATGATTTTGGTTTGTAACCTATATTCTGATGATCGATCTTTGACCAGTATATTTGATGACATATTTATTATATGGTGCTTTATCTTTACTCTCGTGATTATATTTGTGGTACTTAGTTATTGTTTTCTATTCCTGTAGTTTAAAGTCTTCTGTTGTATTCTCTCGTTTATGAGAGATAATGATCCCTGAGTCTTGTCCCGTGAGAGATGAAGGCTGGGATACGAACCATGCAGTCAATTACTAGATAATTGATTTTCACGGGGCATTACAATATTGTTCTCACTTTTTAAAGTGAAGATATTTTTATCCCACCATTTTGCCTAAATGGCTCCCCTTCTAATCCTTTTTAGTTTTAGTTTATCTTTTATTTTAATTCAATCGTGACAATTGAGTTTTATCTGTTAATTAAATAGGAAATTACTTCTAAGCATAATTTACCAATCCTCATGGAAATGATCTCGTATTTGCCTGTTATACTATCGTTTGATCTTGTGTACTTGCGAGTAAAATGTACCAAATATTTGCCTATTAATTTAGGTGGGTATTTGGCACAACAATCATTCCTTCCTTGTATCATGTGAACCTCTTGGCTTTGGTATTTCCTAAAGTTGTGCCATAGTCACTGCACTCTCTGTAAATGCAATTTGTGAATTAATACATATTGCATTTATAGGTAGAAGTGGGTAAGTCTACGACTTAGTAAGCAAAGTAAGGTTAAACATTGTGTGCATGCAAGGCTTTATTAAATTCTTGAACATAACCTCTTAAGGAATTCTTTTGAAGTTTCATTAATAATAGAAGTAGAATTGGAAAAACATAATCTTTACTACTTATAACTTCAGTTGTAAATGGATATATACACTTCATGTCCCATACCATCAAATGTATACATACAAGTACATCTAAAGCAATGAATATTTTGTTAAAGAAATAATTAACTTAAGACTTCTCATTTATTTTTACTTTTCACAAACTGTGTTTTACCCTTTGACATAACTCCGAAAATTTAAACAGTGAGCGGCGCATGTTAGCTTGTCTCGAAGGACCTATATGCTCATCCTGTCGTCACATGGAAGAGCTACTGGGTTGAAAACTTCCCTAGTGAAGGCCACCCGACCGAGAGTACACACTTTCTCGCAACCATCCTTTGATGTGCTTGCTATGCTACCCATGCAATCCAGTACCGGTCGTGACTTTGGTAGTGCCTCGGGATTAAACATTTGTAAACATGAATGCACATGAAACATTTTATATAACCTTTAAAGCTCATTCCATTCATAATCATAACATGTGCCAATCATGGCATAAATCTTTCCATACTTTCCATAATCATAGCCTGAGAATTTATCATGAATAAGACACAAAATATGGAAGGAAGTATAACTTAAAGAAAAACATGAGTCATAAAATTCCGGGCATTTTCAAAAGTTTAATAGATAATTTGTGTCGGGGTTTTTGGGGTATTTTCCCTTGCTCTTATTTCATGAAAGATACATTTTCTTTATTTCATAAAATATAAGGCATCACTGCACACAATAAAATAAAAGTCTCATTCAAGAAAATATCATTATGCTTTAGTTTTAAAAAAAAATCTTTTATTTTCCTTTCATCGAGACTGTTTAACCTTAACCCACTTACCTAGCGTTGCATGCCCTTATTTTGATTTTGCATCTATCTCACAATTTCCTACAACGGAGGTAAAAAGTACCTTAGTCAACAATTCGTTTACAAGTTTCAATGATGCATCACTTTAGTTGTTAAGGATCATATATCTAATCTCTATCCCACCACCGTCTATCCTTAGTCAAAACATAAATCCATCATCAAATCATCATTTCTTTTTAGTGGGGGTGTCAACCCGGTCTGGTTTTCTGGTTTTTGGCCAAAATCGGGAACCGGAACTGGGGTACCCCGATTCTCGGTTTTGAGAGACTGGAACCAGAACCGGGGGGGTCCCGGTTACCAGCTGGTTCTGGTTTTACCCGGTCCGGTAACCGGTTTTTTAAGAAAATTATTTTTTGGGCTTATTTTAGGTATTTGGCCTAAAATAAGCTCATTTTTTTCATAAGTTGGCTCATTTTTAAAAAAATCTATTAGTGTTTTTAACTAAATTAAAGGAGTTTTGTTGTGATTCTTTCAAATAATTATTACAACAATAAATATAAACTATCATCAATAAATACTTTATATATATTCAAACAGTATATTTCATTGTAAGCTTAAGAAATTGTAAGAATCAAACTTTATGCAAAGAAATGCATCAAATAAGTGACTCAATTGACCAAATTTTCAGATGCTTAAGACCCCAACATCAAAAAATAAACTACTACTACAATCAACCCAATAAACCCAACATCAGAATTCCATCAAATCTTGTTTAGATGTTAATATTATACACTAAAGTAACAATATATATAAATATTACAACAATAAATATATATGTATATAAATATTCAAACAATATATTTATCTGTTTTCCATTTTTCCTACTCTCCAAATTGACTTAGCATAATAATATATATATTAATGTATAAATATAATAATATATAAATATTATTAAATAAAATGGAAACCCGGTTTCCGGTTTCCCGGTAAAAATCGGGTACCAAAAACCGGGTACCGGAACCGGGGTACCCAGTTTTTGAATTTTTCAAACCAGAACTGAAACCGGGTCCCCGGTTTCCGGTTTCCTGGTTCCGGTTCCGGTTTCCCGATAATTTTTGACACTCCTACTCTCTAGCCAAGCCATCGATTAACTTACAATTAGTAAAATCAAAACATCAAGATAGTATTAATCGCACCTAGGCATAATCACATTTTCTCATAGGTCAACCAACACCAATTTTCATGCTTATAACTTTAATTGATAATTTGAAATCTAACATGCAAGGTCTTAAATAGGTTACCTAATGTGTGTTAATCATCATCTATTTACCTAAATTCATAACCAAAACATCATCAATACGTTAATTCCTCAAAATTAAAGAGTCGTCTAGTATGCATCAATCCAACTTTCAATCGTCAGAGCAAACTCAAGGCTTGTCCCAATTTTCGGCTAACAAAACAAGAACCCAAAAATTATCCTCCAATTTCCCAATCACTTAACAACTCAAAAATCATTATTACCAAAGATTACAAATCAAAACTCATTCGTAATTTTGTCCAATAAACCCACAAATTAATAATATCCTCCAATAAAGACACCCATGAATCAAATTTGTTAACCATATCAAAAATCCCTTAACAATCAACCCATTTCAGAAAACTCTTCAAAAGCTAACAATAAAAGATATGAAGTTGAAAATATTACATTGGAGAGTTCTCTTTTTTTTTCTTCTTCTTCTTCCGCCCTCCTCTTTCTTTCTCCTCTTTCTTCTCTCTTTTCTTTTCGTCCTCTTTTCTCGCTATTTCTCTCTCTGTGTTAAGTTTCTTGCTATCAGAAGAAGGGCCAGCCCCTTCTTAAATAAATCATCGTTGGGGACTAGTTTGATCCCCAAGTAGCTTATATTGCAAGGCCATATGTCATCTTGAGCTTGATGATTTGTCAAGCTTTTCAAAAATCTCCTCATGCATTTTGACACTTGGTGGCCTTTAAATAGCTGCCCATGATTGCATAAGCCAACACAACCCAGCACAAGACAAGTATGGTGCTTGCTATCTCCACTTTAGTCTTCTTCAACTACCATTTTTCCTTTAGCAACAAGTATACATTTTATTTTATTATTATTATTTTTTTAAAACTCTCATACTTTTACATTAGAACGTAGTCATAAAAATCCACAATTAATACTAATGAACCTAAACCTTTTGACTACCACATACCCAAAAATCGTGGCCTACGGACATCATTAACCCATCCAAATAAAAGCTTGACCTATCAAGATTAGAAAAATCATAACTCTTTCAATTTAACTTCAAATGACATGAAATTTATTTTAAATTTTTTTCTCATTTATAGGCTCACAACATATCAAAAAATAACAGCAACCCAAAAATGTTTGATATCTTAAAAATCCCTCGAAATTATGTGGCTCTGTTTGACTGAAATTTCCGTTTTGACCTTTGCATCTTCTAAAATTCATAACTCCCCCCACAAGGGTCCAAAAATCATGAAACTACTTTTAAAATCTTCCTTTATCATTATTCTATAAGGTCTTAAAACAGTTTTATTTTAGGTCACTCATTGAATTTTCGGTGTCCTGTTAAGTGCCAAAAATATTCATATTTTAGCCCTTAACTTATATTTGTTAATTCCTTAGTTTTGTTAATTTATGTTATTTTAGTTCTTTTATGTGTTTTATATATTTTTGTAGGCTTTTGGAAGAAAATGAAGTAATTATGAAAGTATCGGGCTTAAAGAGTAAATTTGGGAAAAGATCGAACACACTACAAGCAAAAGGACTAGACGAGCGCAAGGCGTGCACTCGTGCGTACAAGCAGCAACCTCGATCGCACCTGCGATCGAGTGCCCAACACCAGAGATCGATCATAGTCTTGCAATTGATCGCACACTGGCTGCGATCGATTGCACCCGTGCGCTAAAGAATAGTCAACTACGGCTAGAATTTTCTTTCCTTATATATTAGGGTATTCCATGTTCCACTTGTAATAGGACTAAATCCTAAGAATTTTCTAGATTTACTAGGGGGTTCTAGGATTTCTTTAGGCCTATAAATAGACCTCTTAGCTTCTAGGAAAAGGGTGTGGAGAAAGCGGCACAAGCTCTCGAAAGGAACTGAAGGCTAGATCAAGAGGAGTTTGAGTTTTTCTTCTCTTCCACCTTTTATTTTGTTATGTAGTTTATATTTTAATTGAGGCTAGATTGAAACCCTAGTCATGTCTATTTAGGATTTCAATATTGGTGCCTTTGCTACAATTATATTTTAGTGTATTTAACTTGGTTAATTCCTATTTTCTTGAATTTCTCACATGTGTTTGCCTAATCAATATATGCATATAGTATGGATTAGTTAATTAAATCAATTTGGATGACCGAGTCTTGGGTTTAATAAAGTAATAAAAGAATCTCATGCCGAGTTCTTAGGTTAATCAACATGAAAACCGGGAGTATATACCCATGTCTTAGGTTTCATGTGTTTGTCGATTTTCATAGATTCATGCTTTCTTAAAAAACAACTTAGTACACACTCATATTAAATCCTTTAAAAAATAAATGAATTAGAGTATACACACATGCCTAATTTGTTGCTTTGAAAAATCTATAGCTTAAGGAGTATACACTCATGCCCTTAGGTTGGCAAACATTAAATATACTGGTATGATTGAAGCATTGGCATATTGTTATCTTAATTAGTTTGATTAGTGGTGGATATCAAAACCTTAATCCTTTTTAGTTTTCGTTTATCTTTTATTTTATAATTTTAATTCAATCATGACAATTGAATTTTATCTGTTAATTAAATAGGAAATTACTTCTAAACATAATTTACCAATCCTCGTGGGAATGATCTTGTATTTGACTGCTATATTATCGTTTGATCTTGTATATTTACGAGTAAAATGTACAAAGTATTTGCCTATTAATTTATGTGAGTATTTTGCACAACATGTCCAAAACAATGTGAATTTTCTTTCAATAACCCACTAAATTTCTAATTAGCAATTTTCATCATCTTTTACATTAAGTCTATTTACCTAACTCCATTTAAATCTTAATAAAATTGCAAATCTTGTTTATCCTTGATCTTAAGATCACCTTTATTGTAGGGTATAAATTTCGGCATATTACTAAAGATCAAATCATCAACTCTTCGATCAATTACACCTATTAATTTATGTAGGTATTTTGCACAACATGTCCAAAACAATGTAACTTTTCTTTCAATAACTCACTAAATTTCTAATTAGCAATTTTCATCATCTTTCACATTAAGTCTATTTACCTAACTCATTATAAATCTTAATAAAATTGTAAATTTTCCTTATCCTTGATGTTAAGATCACCTTTAGTGTAGGGTATAAATTTCGGCATATTACTAAAGATCAAATTATCAACTCTTCTATCAGTTACGCCCGGCCATCATTATCACATTTTCTGACTATGCTATAAAGAGAGGAAAGCATCAATAGATAAAAGTACGCGATTAATTGCTGAATATACTATCAATTTACTAAAAGATAACTGACTTTACCATTGAAAAAAGAATTTGTCGAAAATACTCCAGCGTGTTCTCTTAACCCTTTGTTTATCTTAAAGTTTATTTGGAATTGCGTTTGAGAAATAGAACTTTTAAGTTAAAAAAAAAACTTTTAGGCAAAAGCTTCATTTTTAAGCTTTTTTTTTTTTTTTTGTAAGTATTTTTTCGCCATTTTTAGGCTTTTGGACCTTTAAAAACGCTTTTAATTTTTTTACCAAGCGAGTACATTTTTCTTCAAATAAATTTTGTGAATATTAAAAATACTTTTAGACCCTTCAAATACAATCTCAAATAAACCTTTACAAATCCAAGAAGGGGCAGCATTCGGAAGACTACCAGTCCCCCTTTAGGTTTTACCAAACGGGGACTGTTTTAAAATATTGAACTCACAATTATACAAAATCAAAGCTATCCAATAATTCACTCCGACCTGATCCCAAAATAAATGGCTCAGTCCTCGTGAAATCCTAATTATTATTTTTTGTCATTTAGTATCTGACACGTGTCCGGCTGCAATAGCTTCAATCCCACTCACTTGGGCACCCCGGCACGTGATGTAGACCCACGTATTATGAGCCCCATTCTCGACCGTCGATTGTCTGTCTTCTATCAGCGAATCTTCGGCTCATGGCCGTCAGATTGCAAAAAGACCGCACCACGCTAGCAAACACGTGTGGGCTATTTTCTGCTGTTAAAAAAACAAATCTGAAAAAGCTGACTCACGTTAAACGACAAAACAAAACTGTGAGTTTGTGTCAAAAATATATGACTCTATGAGAAATGATAACTTGGGCAATTTGGGATCAACTTTTTTTCTTATTTTTTAATTTAAAAAAATAATAAAATTAAAAATTAAAAAATTTTCTGAAAAAAATTGGTCATTATTATGAATAATTTTTTAAAAAAATACCAAATAAAAGAAGGACCAAAATAAAAATTATTGCTTCAAAAATGTTTTTAATTTTTAATTTTGTTATTTTTAAAATTAAAAAATAAGAAAAAAGTTTCAAAACCAAAATACAGTTTTTATTTTTTTTAAAAATACCAAAATAAATAATAACCAAAATAAAAATTATTGCTTAAAATTTTTTTTTTATTTTTTAAATTAAAAATAAAAAAGTCAAAAATTGGCCTAAAGTTAAATAAAATAGTTGTGCCTTTTAACCTTTTCTAAAATATATTGGGCTTTGTTTGGTAATGGGGATGGGGTTGACCCAAACACTGTTTATCACCATTTCTCAAAAAAATTAACATCAAAACATTCTAATTTTTTCACTTTTAATATCAAATCATTCACTTTTTATTATTATTCAAATAAAAAAATCACTACAAAATAAAACTTTTTCACTTTTCCATAACACATTTTCATTTTTTTTATACCAAATATTCTTACTTTTTTCACATTAATTTATATTAAATACAGTGTTTAGGTCATTCAATTTGCCAAACACCCCCTTGAAGGGGGTTCCGCTTCACTCTCGAGGAATCAATCCAGTTTACGGTTAATTCACGTCGTTAACTGGCAATTCCCTGCCCCACTTTTGATGACGTTGCAGACACGGTTTTGGTTTTGCACGATTTTTGGCATGTTTTATATTATTATTTAAAAAAATAAATAAAAACAAAAAAAAAAAGTCCACGTAACCTACCAAAAATTTACTAATATCCCTCCTAAAGGTACAAAAAGACAAAAATGATTACAAATTTTTGTCAAGAAGACAAAAGTGTCCTTATAAATTTAGAAAGAAAAAACAAAAATATATATATATTTTTTAAAATTTCCACTCCTCCCTTTTCAATTTTTTTTTTTTTTAACTTTTAGTTTTAATTTTTTTAAGGGAATAATTATTCCCTACCGTTTACCTAATTTTCAATAAATTTTATGTGGTATCAAAATAAATTCAAAAGTTTTTGAGATATATCAAAAAAATAATTTAGTCCATATATTCAAATTCAGCCCACTAATTTAACGAATTTTATTAGTGTGAGATTAACTTAAATGGGACTAAATGTCACAATTTTATTGGTCCTAACATTTCAATTATCAAAATCCGATAAGTCAATTAGCATAATTTGACGGACGGTAGGGACTAAATAGATCTTTTTGGCATACTTCAAGGACGTTTGAGTTCATTTTGATACCACAATGATCTAATTGCAAATCAGGTAAATCACAAAAACTGGTTTTGTATTTTTTTTTTCCTTTTTTTTAAATTTTATGGAATGTATTTTTGTCATTAGTGAGAACATTGACAATTTTTGATAATTTGATGAGACATTATCACAATTTAAAACATTCATTTATAAAGTATAAAAAAGTCATGAAAAGGAATATGTTTGTGAGAAGTTTTTATAATCGCTTTTTTATTCAATTTTTTCGAGTGGACCAAAGAGAAGTGTTTGACTGTTACATATTGTGTTTAAAATAATGAGAACTCTAAATAATTTAACATAACTTATAAATTAAAAGACTAAATAGAAGTACTCAATTAGATATTGACTTTGGCTTAACCAGAATTAAGATTAAATAGATATTTTTCGTTAATAATTGTTGCTTTATATATGATATAGATTTTCTCCGCTCTAGAAGTTTATAAATTGTTATTTGTCTATTGACATGTTTAAAATAATTAATTTTTTTTAATAAAATTATAAAAAAAAATATTACATGTTCAAAGAAGATATGAATGTTTTATTAGGGCTTTCAAAACAGATTTAGGTGTTGGTTCGTGTTAATCCGGTTAACCTGTCAACCCGTTTATATCAATCTGAACACGACACGTTAATTAAACAGATAACATGTTTATGACCCGAACCCATTTAACTTTAACTTTAATCCTAAAAGTATGTGTCATGTTCGTGGTGAGTTCACAAGTCAGTCATAATTTTATAAACCGGATTAAAACAAATTTATGTTTATATAGCTCTTGTAAAAATAGTTCATTAAATTTTTTTTATAAAAAAAAATTAACAAAATGTTTTTTAATGCAACTTATCAACGATCCCTCAAATGTTTTTTACAAAAATCGTTGAAGTAAGATGAGGACCACATGTTTAAAAATGCTTTTCAAATTATTATTATTATTTTTTTAAAAAAAAAAAAAAAAATCAGCTAATTACCAAAAACGTTGCCAAACGGGCCTCAGGTTGTTTGGCAATATCAAGAAGAAAAAAAAAAAAAGGGGTGGAGGAAATGGAGCACACGTCGGTGGTGAAGTTACCGATAGGGGAAAAAAGAAAAGAATTTTTATTTAGAAAAAAGAAAAAAGAAAAAAATGGTTGGCCTCGTTAACCCCAACGGAAAACATCGCTGTTAGTGGGTGCAGAAGACGCTGGTCAGTTATTTTTGAACCAAGCAGTGGGTTTGTCTTTTTGTGCTGACAACCTAAAAAGGTAAAGAAACCAACTCTTCGGAAACCTCTTTTCTTTATCAAAGCAAATTTCACGTCTATTCTCATGGACCATTCTTAGGTCCAAGTGCTCCAATCACATTCCTCCATCCAACTTCAATAAAAAGCAATATATATATTGTAATTTAAATAAAAATTTTATACAAAATGATATCTTAATGTGCTTTACGTGCTAAATATATATATTTATTGTTAAAGTAATATTATATATTACATTCGTTTTATTCTATTTTATTAAACTGTCATGCTTTTTTTTTTTTTTGTTAAAATAAAATAAAATAAAAAGCTGATAGACACTATCACAATAATTTATAATGTTTGCTTGTATTATGTATGTTATCGAGAAGAGATATATTTTAGTTTTCCATTTTGTATTGTCATTAACCCAATTCAGACAAATTACAAATTCTTTAAAGCAGGTGAAGATGTAAGTCATTTGCGAATGTAGCTTGAGAGAACCCTTATTGCGGTCCAATCTGATGGATACTACCATTGGGAGTACGAATACCTTTATCAAGCATCTAAACAGACTTCCAGAAAAGCCATGGCGATTTAGATGAAAAGTAACAATGAAAAAAAGGTTTTCAAAAAGAAACCAAAAAAAAAAGAAAAGAAAAAAGATCTACTTCACTTATGAAGAGTTTGAAGTTTAACCGGATTGGGTTTAATAGAAAGCAATTCAACAACGTAACATAATAAAAATTCAAAATAAAAGACAGAATAAAATGTCCAAAAAACAGCAACGTCGGAGTTGTCAGAGACGCACGGGGGCACGAGCTAGTGAGGGATCCAGAAGACTTGCGAAGGTGGTGGATGGTGGTAGGGCAGCGAGGAAGAGGCCTCACTCGCCGGTGCGTGGAGGACGCGAGCTCGCGAGTAAGATCTTCGTGAAGGCAGGCTGAACATGCTCGCCTCGCGGTGCCCTCGAAGCTGGGATGCTGCTGGCGTGACGATGCATGGAGGCGGCCAAGAACCCAGTGGATTGGCTCGTGTGCATCAAAGACTTCTTGGAGTGGCTAATGATGGTGGTGGTCGGAGGTTTTGCAGTGGAGGATGGGGCGTTGCTATTATTGGACAGAGATAAAACAATTAAAGCGTTAGATAAGGCCTCCGAGGAGGCGGATATGGTCTCCAAAGAAACCTTTTTGGCCTCTAAAGAGGCAAGAAAGGGAGGGGGAGGGAGGAAAAGAGAAATAAAAGGAAAAGGGGGAGAAGGAAGCCACTAAGGTTAGCGAGGAGAAGCTTGGGAGATTTATGGAGGAAAGAGAAAGAGAGCGAGATACAATTAAGTGTATCACTTCCAAACAAACTTTCTTCACTTCTCCACTCTACTATTGTGGTTGTTAGATCTAGTTAATAAAGATAGACGAAGATAAACGGAATTAACAAATTAAAACCTTTTTTTCTTTTGAAATTTAAATTTTTAATTGCAATTATGTCAATAATGTGACAATGTCAAGTCTTTTTAATTTTTAGAAGATGTCCCGATATTAAAATTATTTACACCAATTTTAGTTGAAATGGAGAGAATCTTTGCTAGCCATTCTATTTTAATCCTCCAATTTGTAGAAGAAAAGAAAAAGATCGAAGGGGATTCCTCGTGTATTTTCATTTTTTCATTTTTTTTTTAAAAAAGTCAACTTCTTTTCAAATTATTACAAAACTATTTTTTTTTTCATACATAAAATTTAAAACTTACTTTTACTTTATATTACATCAATAAATTTTTATCAAACAATCCCGTAAAGAGATATTGAACCGAGAGATGGAGAGAGCCCACATTTAGGTTGTCGAGGGAGGATTAAGATCTCCTAATTTTTTTTTAAAAAATTTGAAATTCTCAAATTCATAAATTTCAGTTGTCCAACTCATCTAAGTGTTTCAGAATTTAATAAAGAAGCTATTAAGTGATAAAAATTTAATAAGGTAGCTTTCTCATTAAATTTTGAAATATGACTTATTTTAAACACTTAAATAAAATAAATGGCTGAAACTTATAAATTTAAAAATCTCAAATTTTAAAAATATTTAGGAGATCTCAATCCGTCGAGGGCTATTTCTTTTCTTTTACAATTGTCATTATTATATATATATATATATATATATATATATATATATATATTAATTTATTTTTTATTTTTTTTAATCGTTGGGAAATCGGTGGCCAAATTTATATTGTATCACAATATTTTGCGTGTGAATTTATACATATTAGAAGTTGCCTCTTCTTTAACACCAAAACTGGGAATATACGTAGTTTTATACCATACGTTGTACTATACATCTAGCCTTGTTAATCATGGGAGAGAGAGAGAGAGAGAGAGGAGTATATCAGAAGCCTCAGTGCCTCTGTGTTTCTCTGATTTTGATGCATGCTGGAGCGCAAAAAAAAAAAAAAAGAAAAAATGGAAAAGGAAAAAATATAGAGAGAGGTGTGCTGGGCAAGTTATCATACTGTCAATATTTAACTTTGCTGCATTTGGGTTTCTCTCCAGAGTTTCAGCCTACAAACCTCATCTACTGAGTTTTGCAGGGGTGAGAACCAGGTGGGTTTTCTATCTTTTAGTCATTTTATCTGGCTTTGTTGCTTTTACCACTGATCCATTTGTGCATCCTTGGATTTTCTGGATCTCAAAATCGGGTTTTGAATTAAAGCCTGGATGGTTCATCGCTTCAAAAGTTATTGGTGTTTATATATATGCTTCTGAGGTTCATTTTGATGCATTCATGGAGCTTTCTGTTGTGCAAAATCATTCCTGTTTCGGTAATTTTGGGCACCCTTTTGATGCATTTGGTTGAGAGATTAATCAAATTTTGTGTTTGTGCCTGAACAAAGCTTTTCTTCCTCTTGATTTCTTCATCTCCTCCCGGGCATGTTTAGATGATGCATTTTTAATTTATTTTGGAAGATCAAGTGGGCATTGTGCCTTCATCATGCGTATAAGATGTATCTGATCTTAGTGTTCTTTTGACTAGATATTTGATCAACTTCCCAATATGGGTTCTTTGTATTGAGCTTAATGCAGTAATGAATCTCGGGTTTCAGAGCTTTTTTAAATGTTTCTATTGGAGTTTCTCATCTGGGTTTTATGGGGTTTTTTTTGGGGTAATTATAACCGGGCAATCTTTCATCTTGATCATTAATCTATGGTATCTCCATTTGCTCTTATTTCCGAACGTTTTGTAGAAATTTCTAACTTGGTTATCTAGATTTGCGATTAATGAGTTTATTTATTTGCCTTTTGTTTCTTTGTTGCATCCTCATGGTTTGAAATTTAAATTGTTTGTATTGAATTTAAAATCAGACAATGGATACTCCACTATAGGTCCTACAATCTGAAAACTTATGCAGGATGAAGAAATATAACATCTTTTGAATTTCTAATGCAAATTTAAATCTTTAGAACCATGAATTTCTAATGCAATAGGCTCTTTTTTCTAAAAAAAAAAATTTATTTTGAGTATTCATTGTCTGATTTTATTTTTCCCCCAGCTCCATTAATGGCTCTAATCAATTTGGGGCTTTTTTTGGTACTAAAGAATTATGATATGTGCTTATTTCTTATTTTTGTTTTGATAAGCAATATGTGGAAGCTCCTTTTCCACTTCTACCTGAATGTAAAATTGAAACTGTCCATTTGGGTAGCTAAACCGATAAGCGGTGTCTATCACATCTTGCCTGAACTAGTTCACAGCAGCTTGGTCTTTTTTTACTGTTTTTTTTTTTTTTTTCATTACAGTACTTTGAATTGATGCAGCAAGGAATTGCTCCTGTCTTTTTAATAGGACTGAGGTTTGTAGATAATGCTGAAGAAAGGTCATACTCAGTAGTCTAATGGCTGATTCTGCTCCCGAGTCTTTGCAATCTGATATATTGGGCCTGAGACATATAAGCAGCTCACTTTTCAGTATTCCTGGTTTCATTGTTGGGCTTGGTACAAAATGTTTATCAGAGTCTGACTCAGTTAGGAGCCCCACATCTCCTCTGGATTTGAAAGTTTTGTCAAATCTTAGTAACCCCTTTGGTCTCAGGTCCCCAAGAACACAATCTCAAAGTTGGCATCAAAAGAAGTGGGATTGCAATAAAGTAGGCTTTGGCATTGTTGATTCACTTGTGAATGAAACCAAAGCTTCTGTTGGAGTCCTTGATTCACCAAGGAGGAGTAATGTAATTTTCGGAGCACATTTGAAGACTAGTACTCATAATACCTCAAAGCATTACCTTGAGTCACTTCATTCTTCTGTAAAATCCAATTCTTTGCCTAAAAACTACATCTTTTCGTCGCCCCCTAAAACCAGGACTCTCTATCCCCAATTAGGTAGCAAAAAAGTTGACTTTGGAAATGAAGGTGGCCATTTAGAATCTAAACCAACTACAAGTATTACATCATGCTTGGTCGATTCCACCACGGCTTCATCCTTACATACTGGCTTAACTCAAACTCACAGTTTGAGTTCTATGAATTTTTGTTCAGAAAATAAGACTACCACAATGAGTTCAGGTCCAGTAATTAGCCATGGTTCAGAAGTTGTGAATTCTTTGGGTAACAAACCAAGTTCGCTTCCAATTTCGATCGGCTCCAACCATGAACTTCCAGGTCTGCTTTCTGCAAGAGAGATAGAGCTTTCTGAGGATTATACCTGTATAATTTCTCATGGTCCAAATCCTAAAACAACTCACATTTTTGGTGACTGTATTTTGGATTGTCACACAAATGAGTTGGCCAATTTTGGTAAGAAAGAAGAATCGGGGACTAACTCATCTCAAGTGGCTAAAAGCCCAGAAAATTTGACACCAACTCGCTCTGACAAGATTCTCAGCGTCTGCTACTCATGCAATAAAAGACTTGAAGAGGGGGAAGACATCTACATATACAGGTTTCTTTTCTCTTTCTTTTTTGTTTGTCGAAAACTCTCTTTCTTTTTCTAGTTCACTCCATGCCAAATTTTAAGTCTGTTGTCTCCTTGGATTTCTTGCAGAGGTGAGAAAGCATTTTGCAGTCTTGAGTGCCGTGCTGAGGAGCTTTTGTGTGAGGAATCAGAGGAAACTTACAATAACTTCGCCGAAAGCTCTCCCGAATCAAGCTACGGTGAAGATCTCTTCCTGATGGGTATGCCCTTCGCCACCTAATGAACTGTAATTGCTATCTCTAGGCTCCCATGTCCATGACTGATGGAGTTGTCACATGGGTGCACCTGGAGCATCAATTTTTGAAGAGCTGCCAATGTGAATCTTTTTGTAGCCATGGATGATCACAATCTACCTCATCCCATTTGCTAGTTGTGTTACTACTTTCGTGGTATTTGTAGCACCCATGGTAGTCACAGCAAAAGAGTTTTTTCATTCTATAAAGGAGACATATATATGGTCTTAGTTTTGTTATCTAGCTTTCAGTTTTGATTAGATGGGTTGGAAGTGGCCAGATGCCCTCGCCCCATCACTTTTCTTGTCTTCTGTTTTCCTGCTGTTGCCTTTGCTGAGGGTTCATGTAGTAGCTTTTGAACCTTAATGAACTCATTGATGAATGAATGCGGCATTTACATAACAAATGACTCTCTCTCTCTCTCTCTCTCTCTCTCTCTCTCCTTCATGTGTGCAGAGACATTCCAGAACAATGTAACACAAATCTCTGTTTGATATATATATATATATATATATATATATATATTTGCCAAAGGACTTGAAAAAGGGACTGGACTGTAACTCTAGCAAATTCGATTGATGTAAGAAAAAAAGTAAGAATGTTTTGTATGAAAAAAAAAAAAAAAAAAAAAAATTTGTTATGTAGTTATTTTTTTATTTGAATAATAATAAAAAGTAATTGATGTAATATAAAAAGTAAGAATATTGGGGTTGATTTTGAGAGAGAGTAGAGTTTTTTTTTCAAAATCTTTTGGCAAAATAAGCTTTCTTTCCCCCTATTGAACTCCTGCAACCTCTCATAAGTCATCAACTTAGCTAATCATGAATTTCCAAAAATCTCTACTCAAAGTAAGCAACAATCTTTAACCCAAAGCTTCTATTGACAATCTCTTCCTAAAGCACTAAGAACACCATCTGGCACAAAAACAATCACATAACACATAAGGAATTTCATAAGTTGTGTTTGGGGTTTGTTCGACAGGAGTAGGAACACTATACGAAGTGACTCAATCTTAAAGGAATTCCTTTAATTTCCCGTGTGTCAGTGTAGTGCATAGTGTTCTATGCATCCACCAGTCAATATAAGTCATATCACCACCTTTTTTCTTGTGCATGCATTTGCATATCTCAATTGCAATCATGATATAAGCACATTGATCCTTCTTTCGTGTGTAATTATATCAACCTCATCATTCTTTTAGAAACACCAACTTAGTAATTAGCTTTCTTTTCAAAGCACTAACGTTTATGGACTGGTCTTTGTTTACTTAAATGGGGCTTTTGAACCCCACACATGATTGCAAGGCAATGGTTAAGAGGACAGTAGAACCCAGGAGGCATAATGTAGGCTCTTTTCTTTCTTAATGAAAAATAATAATCATAGAGTTTGTAAAAGTTAAAAATGAGGCATCCTACTCCATAATCGCCATTATTCTTTTTTTTTAAAAAAAAAGTAAAATTTGTCCTTAATTTGTAATTAACTCCATGTGGTATCCAAATGAATTTAAATGTCCATTAGATATGCCAAAAAAATAATTTAGTCTTTACAATCAAATTCTGTTAACTGACTTAACAGATTCTGATAGCATGAAATGTTAGAGCCAATAAAATTGTGATACTTGTCTGATTTAAGTCGGTGTCATATTAATGGAATCTATTAAATTAGTAGACGAAATTTGACTGTAAAAACTAAATTGTTTTTTTTTTTTTTTTGACATACCTCAAAGACCTTTAAGTTCATTTTGATACCACATGAAGCTAATTGTAAATTTGATAAAGAATAAGGACTAATTTTGCATTTTCCCCCCCAAAAAAATCTAAATATTAGGAAAAAAACCGTGAAACAGTAAAATGAAGTAAACGTGGTCACTAGTTTTACTTCTTTTTTTTTTTTTTAGTTAAAAGGATGGGAAGGAGCGACCATAGCTACTGCTTGGGAAGGCGAACCTGTCACCACAACCCCACCCCACCAAAGTGTGAGCTGGTAGAGCTCCTTCATAGTAGGCATCTGGTTCACGCATCTACTACCGCAAGCGGATTCGAACACGCGACCACTAGGATGAAATGAGTTCTTCTACCAACTCAACTACCACCTTGGTGGTAAGTTTTACTTGTTAGAATATGGACTACTATAGTTTTTAGGGAAAATTTCACAAAATCCTCTTGAACTTTCACTTGTTTTGACATTACTCTCCATAGTTTAAAAACTCTCAATTAAGGGTATCGAATTTTCAATTTCTTTTAATTACCCACTTCCATTAGAATTTTTCGTTAAATTTTGTTAAAATTTACAAAATACTCATTTATATATATATATATATATATATATATATATATAATGATAATTATATAATAAGTCTCTAAGTCAATCATTCAAAATTTAAAAATTCTTAAGTTTTTTTTTTTAAATTTAAATTTACTTTTTAGGTCAATCGAAATGTCAATAAAATTTATAACCGTTAGTCCAATCAAAATGCACTGTTTTACTTTATTAAAATATTATTTTTTATTAATTTAATTTAAAAATTAAATCTAAAAAAAAAAGAAAAGAAAAGAGGAAAGCTCTTCATGAGTGGAGAAGAGAGAGAGAGAGATAAATGAAAGTAGATCTTTTTCTCTTTCTGATAATCCAGCTTTGTAGAAGATCTTTGATCTGCTGTATCGGTGGGCTTCCGGTGATGAGTGACGAGATTAATCTCCTGAGTGTGGCTAATTTGGTGAAAGCTCGTGGAAGCGGAGATGGATAGAAGCAGAGAAGCGAGAAGAGCAACCATGGCGGCTGCGAACGGTTTATCCAGACGTAGACACAGAGGTAGCAGTCTCAGAGACTCCCCAGGTGTGTAAATCTCCATCAAATCTGAGGAAGCAACCATCTTCGGCGTTGCTGCAGTGCCCCGTGGGTGGGGGGAGAGGGAAGATGGAGATGGAGGGAGAGATTTGGGGATTCCAACACACGCATAGGAATTACACAACCGCCGACAGTGAGGTATACAAGGATCGATTCGCTAGAGAAAGGTCCTATCTGGGTTCGATAATCCACCGGCTCCTTGCGAATCGGACCCAAAGCAACATCAGCAACAGACATTGTTCGAAAAACTTGAGGTTGAGGAAACTCACAGACCTGTTTCTTATTGCCTTAAATTTTTCAATTTTACAGAAGGGTTTTCAAACCACAACAAACCCATAAATATTTACAAACCCAACAGGGGTCTTCAATCAAATTCGATCAAAGAACCCCCTCTTCTAAAATAAATCCAAAATCTCTAAGAAAATATCGACGACTTTTGGGAAGGCCAAAATCTCTAAGAAAATATTATTGAGGAAGGGAAAATAGGAGGGAGAAAAAGTGGATTCTGATTGGCCGGAAAGAATCGAAGAAAAACAAAATCAAAATACAAAAGCGAATGATGAGTACATGAAGATTGAAATCCTTCGTGATTCTCAAGATTACAGTCAATAAGCACGAAATCCGCTTCGCTGTATTGGGTTAATACCAGCTTTCGAGCATCCCCTTAACAAATTCAACGTCGCCAGAAATGGTTGCTTCCTGCCATCAACGTCGCCGGAGATGGTTTTTTCTTTTTTTTAATAGATTTAATTTTTCCAATTGTGAAATACACGTGAAGGGGAGAGGAGCAGGTGAAAAAGAAAAAGAAAAAGAACAGATCAATGGTTTCTAACTTTCTAACAACCAGATCTGGCCACTCTCTATCTTCTCCGATCATAGGAAGAGCTTTAATTTTTTTTTTTTTTTTTAATTTAATTTTTAAATTAAATTAATAAAAAATTAATATTTTAATGAGGTAAAACGGTATATTTTAATTGGGACTAATGGCTATTAAAAAAAAAAATTGACAGTATGAATTTTATTGGCATTTCGATTGACCCAGAAAATAAATTTTCATAAAAAGAAAAATTTTAAAAATTTTAAATTTTAGAGAGTTGACTTAGAGACTTATTATATAATTACCAAAAAATAACAATAATAATAAGAAATTGCAAAGATTTTTATTTTTATTTTTTTATTTTATAAGAAAATAAACACCTAAATCATTACAATTTTTTTTTTTTTTTTTTAATAAAAAAAGCAAGATAATTTTGAGAGTTTGACAAAATTTAACAAAAGGTATCTCCAGGCTTGGGGAGGAGGGATGGTCGATGGCTGCCTCCCTCCTCCCCTCGTCCTCTTCGCAACGGGTACTAAAAGTTTACTTGACGCTTCTTAAATTTATCATCACTCTCTCTCTCATTCAAGTCACCTTCCTCCCCCCCCCACTCCAGTCCCTTTTTGTTAGGTGTGGCCATTCTCCCTTTCTCCATCTTGCCACCTTCCTCCCTTGCCATCATCCTTTGTTGCGTTTTTTTGCTAGATCAAACTTGGCTTTGGACAGGTTTGTGCTCTATCTACTACCCTCTGCGCCCCACCTCGACGCATGCCCCACCACCTTACAAACCAGTTTCGCTCGTGCCCATCCCACCTTTTGCACTGGATCCGTATCTCTAGCTGTGATTTTGTTTTCTGGCTTTCCTTTTCTGCCTATTTCTTTGACGTTTATCTTGGTGTGTTGTTAATTGTTTCTTTTGCTTGTTTGGCATACTTTGTGGGTGCTGCTTTTGGGGGATTCGCTCAAACTTTTCCCCCAGTTTGTTTTGTGTGTGCCGCCAATCTTCTCTGCACCCGCTCTGTCGCCCACCGTCAGATACCCGGTCATTCTTGTGTTCCCATCACGATGAACTTCCAATGCCATCTTCAGTGTCGGTTTCCGGCCAACACGCAATCGGCTTCCTCTCGGCTACCGTGATCCACATAGTATTTTTTTTCCCCTATTTTTGCTTGTATTTCCATTTTATCCCTTTATTTCTCTGTTTGTCTTTTCTTTCCTGTTTTTTTACTTGTAATAAGGCTCTGTCATCTCTTTGGTCTGCCAGTTGTTGCTTTGGTCCAGACCCTTGGGTTGTAGATATGAACGATATTCTGGCTATCGGGTCGAGAAGGAAGAATTTCAGCTTGGGGGTTCTTTGCTCTCAAGGCCAAAGAATAAGTGCTACCTATGCATTGGAAGGTGTCTGTTTGGTGTAGATCTATTTTTAAACCTGATGAATAGTCATGGGTTAGCGGATGATTTGTAAAATTGTAATGGTTGATTGGTATGTTGTTGACATATGTAACTTTACCTTCGGCTATGATTTGCTTTCAGAGTGTTTTGCGCTCTTTGTAAGAGCTTACTTGCGACCTTTTATCAATGAATAAGTATGTAATTTTTTCCATTTAAAAAAAAAAAGACAAGATTTAATGAAAAATTCTAACGGAACGAAGTAATCGAAAGAAATTGAAAGTTCGATATAATTAGGAATTTTTAAACTTCAAGAGTACTTTCAAAACGCGTAGAAATTTAGGAAGGATTTTGTGAAATTTCTCCTAAATTTTACTATTTTTTTCTCTCTATAAATTCACATAATAAATGGACAATCCACATTTTAATGATTATCAAAATAAATATTATGTAAATTGCCATGTCAATTTATAAAAAACTTATAATAAAAGTTGTAATACTCACTTTTAAGAATATATTTTGCTTGAGTAAGGCTCTAGCATTTCTTTCTCACATTTTTTAATTTTTTTTAATTTTTCGGGAGCAAATTTATTTATCACTTGTAAATAGAAGAACCAACGGCTAGGGTAAAAAAAAAAATTAAAAAAATTAAAAAAACTATGAAGAGTAGTAGATTACTATAGTGTGGCGTGGAAGTCTAGGATAAGAAGGTTTAGGATAAAAGTTATTTTTCCTTACTTGGCAGATTTGTATTGGTGGGACCTGTAATACAAAAAGTACATGATCCAGCTTACGTGGATGTGATTCCGAAAGAGGCACAATTTATTGTGATATTACGGAACTGCCACACACCTATTTCTCTCTTCAAATCAGCTCTTAAATGACATTAAAGAAATGCCACCGATTTTTGCAGATTTGGTTCTTCCGAGGCTGCAATTGCAGGTGCTGTCTGACATAAAACAATCTGAATTTAGATTTCAAAGAAAGATTTTCTAATGAGTTGTCATTTGTTAAATAAATAAAACAATTAACAATTGTTTCAACTGTTGTCTTTGTTCGTAAGTTATTGGAAGAAGCTCATTGGCCTTGTTACCATCACACCAATTGATAATCTTAAGTAACAGTGCTTTCATGCAACATTAACATAAAAAACACACAAAATATCTTCTTAGCCCTTTAAAAAATTGCATGATATATATAGCCTTTGTTTGGAACGGATAGATTAGATTAAATCCTGTACGGAAGGCTCGAGTCTCGATTAGAACTTGTTTGGTTGTGCGTTTGAGAGGTGTAAAAATACATTTAATACTGAAAAAATTCGTTTGAAAAAAAAAATATACCCCGTTTAGTAAAAAAGTTAAAAGCGCTTTTAAGGGTTCAAAAAACCTAAAAATGATCAAAATGTATTTTTGACTTAAAAACTCTATTTCTCAAATATAGTTACAAACATACTCTTAGGAACAAGACCAAACATCACGGTTTGAAAAAGCGCTGAAGCTCAAAAGAAACTCTAGAGAGACCAAATATAAGGTCTCTCCTCTCTCCCCGTCAAGTATGCTCTCACACACTCTCTTTTCTCTCTTTTTCTCTTCATGATCATAATACTGATTTGGACGTTGGAATACCTGTGATGAAAGGATCAAAGACCTGCCGACAACCTTTTCTCGATTTTGCGAGTGAGAAGTAGCTCAGTTCGGACATGACTGAAAAATGATTTCACCGTAACCATTAGACTATGTTATCTTACTGCTTGTAACCAAAGATTGGTTACAATTTACCCTGCTACCACCTTTGTTAACGCTTCACTTAAAATATACTTAACTTTTTGCATTGAAACAAGAAATAACGTACCGAACACATTCCTTTTTTCCTTTTCTTATGAGAAGTTAATGGTAAAATGTTATTGGGTTACTCAATTGGTCCTACTTGACCCCAAATATATATATATATATAAAGTAAAAGGATTTTATCTCTACCCTCTTATACCTATACATCTAGTCAATAAAATAATGAAATAAAAAGGAAACTAGAGTCTCACTAGATCTGACCGGTAAATTACTTGCGATGCGTATTTGAGTAGGTATAAACAAAGGTCTCACAAAAACAAAAAAGAAAATGTCCAATGCCATTGATAAGTATATATATTAATCTTCATACTAATGTACCTTTTTTTTCAACTATAAGCAAGGTTTTAAATTTGGAAAATATCCACATTATGAGAGGGACCATAAAAATGATATAATGTCGAAATTGAGGATAATAATTAATACATATATATATTTTCAATGACGAGATTTGATTATTTTAATTTTTTTTTTTTTTTAACATATTTTCCAATATGTTTTCTGTTAAGACCGATATATTGGCTGTTATATTCCATAATTTTCATTTTTTATAATCTACACACACAACCGTAATACACAAATACATTATATATATATTGGATCAGTTGTCATTCTTGGCAGCCTTAGATTCTAGGTTCTGCAAGGAAGACAAAAAGGGTATGCTATGGAGGGCCGCGACGTGGGAGGATGGCGGTCAATCTACCTCCGATGCCTAAGTTAGATGACAAAAAGAGTATAATAGTAATAACACAATGTAACGCCCAGTGAAAATTAATTAACTGGTAATTGACTCCATGGTTCGCTCCTTAGCCTTATTCCTCATGGAACAAGACTCAAGGTTTATAATCTCTTCGAAGAGAGACTACAGCAGAAGACTTTTAACTATAGGATAGAGATAGCAATAGCTAAAATTATAACCACAATAAACAGAGTAAATAAAAAGCATCATAACATAGATAGATCTCCAAATGTATCGGTCAAAAGCCGGTAACCAAAATAATAATATAGACCACTAGTCACTGTTATGAAATAGCATCAATGCCTAAGCTTAATCAATGATAACATAATCACAATCTCGATCATCTCCTGATGGGTAGTTCCTCCATCATCCCACATGAATTTGAGCCACATCGGGTCCAGATCCTCAAAATGACTCGAATCAAGTCCTTCGCCATCACTAATTGGTTCTTCTTACAAGAGTTATGACAACATAGGTTTCATAATGGAGGGAAAAATAATGCAATGATAAGTCTAAAGACTCAGTGAGTAAAAATGCACATGGTACTTATGTCATTTAATGATGAACTCAGTTTGATAAATTATGCAGTATTATGGCATGCCAGTTATTCATGAATGCAATATAGATATAGTACATGTTATAATCATGTGAATCAATGATAGTTCAACTATATAGTATACCCAAGATATTACCCATTCTCAATAAGGATTGGCGCTGTTCCGAGGGACCTGTAATACAATGCTGGTGTCCCGACCATTATACGCTACCATCCATAACATTAGCAGCTCAATTGAGTCTGACCTTGAGTGGCCCACACTACTAATAATGTACGTCCTATAGTGACCCGCCAATTAAGGTTGCACTGGTCATGAAATAACCATTGGATCCAAGGCCCATATATCACATCCACACACACATTTGACCATGGAGTTAACATGTATAGTAAGCTCATGGCTGTTATCCTAAACGTACTGGTGTACCATGTTATACAATGCAATTAGTCTTATATAAGTTTTTTACATGCATGCTCTTACAATCTCACCATGTTCATTATCTTGTTTAAGCAAAACATTTTAACAAAATGTAGAGTTCATAGCATAGCAAAAATGTGTGTTCAAGAGAGTTGCAAAAATGTATGTTGGATACACAAAGTAATCGTGCAATGTGGGAAAAATAACGTCTAGCATTATGTGAGTTTGTACTCACCCGGGTCATAAAGTTCCTCCGGTAGCCCAAACTCTCCAAATCCGTGAAAGCCTAGTATTAGTTCTAAGTTCGAGCTAAAACAATCCCTAATCCTAAAACTTTGAAAATAGGGGTTGTTGTCTGAATTTTTGGACAAAATGGGCGAACGTTCAGCAAAACAAGCTTGGGTGAACGTTTGGGCTCGAGGCTGAACATTCGGCCATAATGTTTCAAGCAGAACTCCCATTTGGTCCAACGAGCTTCGAAGCAGTTCTAAACTGGTTATAGGTTACAAAAAGGATCTCTAACATACCGTAGCCCAAAACAACCTTACCATTGTAACGACCCCGATGGGCAAGTCAATTAGCTAGTAATTGATCCCATGGTTTGTCTCCTAGCTCTATCCCTCAGGAAACAAGACTCAGGGATTTCAACCTCTCATAGACGAGAGACCTTAGAGGAATACTTTCTAAACTATAGGAATAGAGAGCATTACAAACACAACCACACATTCATACACTAGAGTAAACAAAATACCTCATAATATAAAGATAATCATCAAATGTACTGATCATTAGACCATCATCAAATAAAGTTACAACCCATAATATAATTGTCTTAACAAAAGATCAACAGATCAAATCCTAAGTTTAAGCAAAGTTAAGGAGATAACAATCTCGATCATGTTTGCTCGGGTGGTTTCTCCATCAGTCCACATAGAGTGTAACCAGACTGGGTCCAAATCCTCAAAAATTACTTGGATAAAATTCTGCGCAATCACCCACGTCTGCTCCGAAGGCATCTTCCTCTAAACTAGCTAAACTGCACGATTACCGTAATGGAGGGGAAAAACATAAAAGAAAGGGGTAAGTCTAAAGACTTAGTAAATGTCAACGTAGATAATGCCCATGTCAGTTTTTGTAATGAACTCTGGTTTTTATAAAATATGCAATAGTTCCATCATGACAGTTTATCATAAATGTGATATAGATATATGATATACGCATATGCTATAAAGTAACGGTCATAGTTCAATAGTATGGTCTACCCGAGATATTACCCATTCTCAGTAAGGTTGGTGCTGTCCCGAGGGACTTGTAATACAATGCTAGTGCCCTAGCCATTGTACGCTACCGTACATAACACGGGCGGCACGACCGAGTCCGACCTCGGGTGGCCCACACCGCTAATGATGTCCGTCCTGTAGTGACCGCCCGTTAAGGCTGTGCCGGTCACGAAACAACCATTGGATCCAAGGCCCATATAACACACCCATTTGACCATAAAGTTAACATGTATAGTAAGCTCATGGCCATTATACCGCATGTATCGGTATACCATGTCATACGATGCAATTTATCTTGTCTGTATTTTAAATACATGCTTTTTACAAGTCTCACTTTATTAACATATTCAGCACAACGTTTTTCTCAAAAATGCTAGAGTTCATGTGCAACAAGTGTAAATCACAAAAGTTACAAATATGTATGTTTTGGTACACAAAATAGACATGCAGTTATGGAAAAATCACAACGAGCACTATGTGAGTTAAAACTCAAATGGGTTGATTAAATCCTTCGAGTATTCCTTCAACAAGTTCGGGTTCTCCAAATCTGTGGAAAACCTTCTATTAGTCCTAGGTCTAACTAAAATAACCTTAGAGCATGAAAACAGGAGCTATCGGATGATCGACCAAAATAGAGTTCCCTGCAACGCTCTGACCGTAAGTCTGGGCCCGATGCCGTACATCCGCCCATAACGTTTCAGGTAGAACCTTATTTTATCCATTCGTCCTCTTATCCTCCCAAATTGATTTCTAAGGCTACCAAAAGGCTTTCTAAGACTACCTATCTCAAAACAATGTCTCCATGCAACATAAGACATAATGGATTGCTAAACCCAACTTTAAACAACATCAAAGCTATAATATGTCTAAATCTCAAAGCAACATCTAAGCTACTCTAGAAAGCATTAAAAGAGCATAACGACTTAGAAAGAAAAGGTTAGGTGCAGAGGGTTACCTTTAAGAAGCAACCTTCAAGAAAACATCTCTCATTCTCCACAAAACACAAAATCTCACAAGAACACACTCACAAAAGGGTTTCTGGGAGCCTAGGGGCGAGTTTGAACGAGGAAAGGGTGAAGGTAGGGTTAGTATTTATAGAGGAAAAAAATTGGAGGCGTTCACCAACTCTTTTGAAAAGTAGCAGACGTCTGGTACTATTAGGGCATACGTCCGATACTGTTTATACAACAGTCCAAAGGCTGTAGTGTACGTCCAGGTATTATCCAGAGGTTTTTCAAAAAGTAGCGTACGTCTGGTGGTACCCTATCATGCGTCCTTGTACTATTGGCAGAGTACGGAGTACTTTTGGCAACGTACGTATGGTGGTCCCCATGCGTACGTCCTCTACTAAAAATAGGAGCGTACGTCCGGCAACCCTACCATACGTCCAGTCAGAAAGTCTAAAATACCCAAAGTGCCTTTCCAACTGTTCCTAGTGATCCAAAACCCAAATTAAACCTCTAACTAAGCTACATAAGCTCAGTTAATTATTTGAGTCACTACAACCATGCAACAAAAAATACGCTAAACGATAATGAAACGCTATATCATGCTAAAATCGAGGTAAAAACCTAAAGAACATTATAACCTCAAAAACTTCAACCAAACCATGGAATAAAAATCTAAGCACAGTAACAATTAAATAAAACACGAAGTTGGTCGAAAAGATTACCTCTCTTTGAGCAAAACCTCCAAGAAAAGCTCTCCTCCTCTCTCAAACCTTACCAAACACTCAAGCAGGTTTTCTCTAGGGCTCAGAAGGTAGAATAGGGTTATGAGAGGCAGGGGAGAGGGATTATATAGGTGGAGAAAAGCTGGGGGCGCCTGCTTTGACAATCTGCAGTGCAACGAATCCTCGGTGGTCCTTGGCCGAATGTTCAGTGTATTGTGTGTACACTGATTTAGAGTTGCAGGCGTACGTTCGGTTATTACCCACTAGGTCAAACCTAGGTCAACGAACATTCGGCGTGGTCTCCCTCCGAATGTTTGGTGTACTGTTTACCCAATGGTTTCTTGGTTTTACTCCCGAACGTTTGGCGGTCCTTCAAGCGAACGTTCATGCAGCACTGAAAACTCCCAAAGTATTACTCCAAATGGGTCCTAATGACCCGAGAGCCCTGGTTAACCCTTTGACTAAGCGAATCATAGCTAGGGGTGGTTATCGGTCATAATGGTCCGGTTTTTCCTATTTTTGGTTACCGACCAAAATTTATCGGTTAATTGGTTTCCTAACCGATTACCGACCGATAAGATTTTATTCCGAAATTTTTGGTTAAATTGGTAATCGATTAAAACGGTTTAGTTAAACCGATTTTCGTGGGCTTTTTATTGAGTAATTCCTATTTGCTAATTGGGCCAAAAATTAGTTGGTTTGGGTGTCCAAATATTTTTTTGGGCTAAAATAACTTATTGACGCTTTTTTATATTGATCCATACAGCTTTTTGATATTATAAAATAAATTTATGTTATATGCTAAAATATTCATATTTTAGACCCTTAATTTACACTTGTTAATTTCTTAGTTTTGTTACTTTGTGCTATTTTATTTCCTTTTTGTATTTTTGTACGTCATGGAAGAAAAGGAAGCATTTCTGAAAGTCTCGGGCTTAAAGGGCAATTTGGAAAAAAGCAAAAAGTTTTTGGATCAAGCTCAAGAATCCAAGTGCAGTGTGATCGAGCACACTACACCTAGACTCAAGCGCATCAGCGCTTGAGTGCATCAGAGCTTGAGCGCCCAAGCCAAGGAGCGAGCACAACCTTGCGCTTTGTGCGCAAGAAGAAGGCTCTAGCGCATATGCGCTCGAGCACACCTACATTGCGATCGAGCGCACTCGTGCGCTGGAGAAAAAAAAAAAAAAGACATGCAGCCAGACTCATTTTCCACATCGAACTAGGTTTTCCAAGTCTTAGTTGAATTAGGACTTAAACCTACGAGTTTACTAGGGTTTCTAGGACTTCTAGGATTTTTCTAAACCTATAAATAGAGCTCTAGGCCCCTAGGAAATGACACACAATTCAAGTCCAGTTTAGAGAGGAGAATTTGGAGGCTACTTCCAGGAGTTGTTTTGGGCTCTTTCTTTTCCCTTTCTTTTAATTATTTGTAACTAACTCTTTAGTTATGGGCTAGATTGAAGCCCTAATCATGTCTTTTTAGGATTTCAATATTGGCGCCTTTGCTACAATCATATTTTGGTATATTTAAATTGATTATTTTCTGGTTAATTGAATTCCTCATATGAATGTGCCTGATCAACATATGCATGTGGTGTGAATTTGTTATTTAAGTCAATTTGGATGATCGAGTCCTCGACTTAATAAAGTGGCAAAAGAATCTCCTCACCGGTTCTTGGATTAATCAACATGAAAAACTGAAAGTAGACATCCATGCCATAGGCTCTATGTGTTTATCAATTTTCATAGATTTATGCTTTCTTAAAGAACAACTTAGTAAACACCCATGCTAAACCCTTGGAGAAAGAAAAGAATTAGAGTAGATACTCATGCTTAATTCGTTGCTTAAAGAGATCAATAGCTTAAGGAGTATACACCCATACCCTTAGGTTGACAAACATTAAATATACCGGTATGATTGGTGCATTGACATATTGTTATCTTAATTAGTCTGATTAGTAGTGGATATCGAATCCCTAAGACTTTCATTTATCTTTATCTCTTTTCATAATATCAATTCGTGACAATTTTGGTATTTTAATTTAGAAAATCAATTTTAAGCAAAATCAACAATTCTCGTGGGAATAATCTCATATTTGTCGCACTATATTATCGTTTGATCTTGTACACTTGCGAGTAAAACGTACCGAATATTGTCTATTAATTTAGGTGTTATTTGGTACAAAAAGTTTTTGGCGCTGTTGCCAGGGACAAAGTGTGTGTAAATGTCTTCCATACCCCCAAACTTAAATTACACATTGTCCCCAATGTGTGTATAACATGGAAAGATCTTACCAGGAAGATGGAAAAACTGGCTGGAACATGTATGGCTCGTAGCACTCCCCCAAACTTGAATGTCATCACACTTGTCCTTGAAACAAATAAATGATACTCCAACTAAATACCAGTCAAGTGCAACACATTGCTGTAAATATATAACCAAAGAATGAACATGGAACAACAATGGAAAGGATAAACCTGGATGGAGATCACAGACCCTGACCTAATGAAGGACTTGAGTGCATAGGGCCTGCGCTTGAACCTATGAAGCTGACTCATTTAGTCAAAATATATGGGATCCGCCAAGCCAACGGAATCCTCATACTTGATGCGCTTAGTACTCTCAGACCTTTGAGTTTAAACTTGAAGTACCAGTCTTTTCTTCTCTTGGACCAAAGAGAATGAATTTTACCTACAGAAAGCAATTGATCTGTAGCAAATTAATTTAATTAACAAATAAAATGTACAAAAATTTCACAATTTTTTTAGCAAATCACTAAGAAAAGTTACTGAGAACAAGTAATTTTTTTAAAACAAAGTCAAGGTCAATAGATTCAGTGTTCTTAATCTTACCAATACACGGTCTACTATAAGCTGTATGACAAGTTGTTCAATTTTCTCTTTCTTTAGTTCAAAACCTAGGGAATTTTTACCAGGAAAGATAAATTACCAATAGAATTAACAAAAAGTATTACCTCCAAGAAGTGCATAAGAAAGAGAAGAAAAGCTACAATGGATTAAGGAAAATGACATGATTTGTTGAGACCAAAATAAGGAGGGAGAAAGAGAGTCTCATGTATTGGCTATGATCAATAATAACAAGCATTTTAAATTAAGAGTTTTATTTAATTTCCCTTCGATTTAAAGGGAATACTATTTTCACAAATAAAATTATGTATTTGAGAGGAAGCATATACTAGGTGGAGTGGGAATAGGGATCCTTCAAGCAAGGAAGATGAGAATCCCAAGGATGGGAAGCTCATTGGTCAGAAGTGGGACCACAATTTAGCCAAAAAAAAAGAAAAAAAAAAACATATTATTGATCCATTTTTAGCTTGGCTCTAAACTTGTCTCCACCTTAAGAAAGAAAGGTGCAATCTGATGCATCAAAGGAGCATAGCACCCAAAAGCTGAAGTTTAATTGCACACCTATTAACAACAGAAAAAATTCCCAATATCTTGATGGTTTCCCAATCTGAAATTCAAGTTCAACTGAGGAAGCTATACTTATGAGCTGTTTGATGCCGATAGGACGAATTGCAATACTTCAACCACATAGACAGTCAACAGCTCTCGATAAACGTTGCTCGACGCCTGTTATAAGAGTTTGTTAGGGTTTGGTGTACATGGGTGCTTTGGTTATTGTTATATTTTATTACCTATATAATAAAGTGTGAGGTATGTTACATTAGTGACATGCCTCCTTCTACCGATCAAAAAAAAAAAAAAAATGCCTTCTCTAACCCATCAAAAAAAATAAAAAAAAGCCTCATTGATGCGGTCTTTTTGTATACCAAAATATATTAATAATAAAATACTACTCGCAATAGTACGAATCTTTGTAGGATACGGCTACAGCGAGGGTGTCAAACCTCACGAACTGTAGGACTGTTGTTATCATGTTTATGAAGATTAAAAATAACTTAAAAAAAGATGATTGATTTGTTTTGTTTTTATAAAAGTAAATGCATAAAGATAAAGATAAAAAATATGAGAGATAAAATAGGGGTTGATTTCACCACTAACCGTATAATAATGGTCAATCATAAATTAATAAAGAAAAATTATAATATGCATAATATAGGACTCGTTTCACTCGAGTAATCAAGAAAATATCAATATTAAGGAATAAGTATAACCCATCTTCAGTTGGTACGAACCATCCACCTAACCGCTAAGATGCGGTACGACCCGTCTTCTCTAGGTATGACCTATCTAATGCCTTAATAGGATACACACAATCAATGGAATGGTATAACCCATTTTCGGTTGGCACGAACTATCTAACTAAACTATATATATATATATATATATATATATATATATGCAAAGGTCTAAGAATTTATGATTGCATTTAAGATCATTGCATAGGTAAAACTGGAAGTCTAGAGGCACTTGGATTAGCCTTTAATTAATATAAGGCAAACATAGTTAAGTTTTATTAATTCCGGTGTGTGATAGTAATCTATCTTCCTAACAGCTTTATCGAGGTAAGGGGAAGTCTTTAACTCTTTCGAAGTATTATTCATTTTCATAATTTTTTTATGTAAAACTTCTTACTTGTTTTATTTAAATGATTATGCTATGTTAATTAAATGCTTGTGTTATGTATTTATAAGCTTACAAAGATTTATGTCACTTTAAATATTTGTATAAGAAGTTTTCAAATTAGAAAAACTGTTTATTGTCATTCGAAATTTTAAGGGTATATCGTTTTTATTGAGATTTATTATGAAAGGTAATTCCGAATTAATTTTGGAAAGTAAAGAGAAGTTAAACCCTTCGACACCTTGTCCAAGGTTGAGTTAAGAGAAAAGAAGTAAAGGAAAATGAAAGAGTTTTATAATATGGGGCAAGAGTGTGGAGGAGAGTAATTTTGGCCCAAGAATTCAAAGAAATGCAGTACGGTACCGGTGCTAAAGATGAAAGTTCAACCCACTGAAGGGCGTTGAGAAGGTGGGATCCGTCAGTTTTGCCAGGCTGAGTGCACCTTTAGTTAATTGGTTGGCCTAGAAGGCACATCTACAGCCACAGGCGCTGCCACGGTCATAAAGGCCGCGCAACCTTAGTACACAGGGGTAACAGTGTACATTGACCCTATTATGAGAACACCTTTATTAAGTCATGATTTTTGTTCATTAGATGAGTATTAATTGTTGTTCTATTGAAAGAAAAATATTTTTGTCTTGGAGATTTTATAAAAGAAAATCAGTGTTTTAGAAAACAATTTTTAACTCAACTATTTTATGGTTGAGGATCTACTTACTGAACATTTTTCGCTCACCCTTATTATATTTTTATTTTCAGGGTATAAGCATGAAGGAATAGAAGGTCGGAATGGGGAGTTAAGAGGACCATAGCCTCGTGTCATGAAATATGTGTGTTTTTTTTTTTTTTTTTTAATAAGTGCACTAGCATGAAGTCTTTCGCTATTTGGATTTTTAAACTATGTTGTTAGTTTTCTTTTTTTAGACCAAACGTTTTCACTTTCAATAAATTTTTATCATGCATTTATTACCACATTTAGTTAATTGCTCTGGTAACCTTATGATACTTTGTGCATCTAAGAGAATTTGTTAATAAACCTAGCTCTAATGGGCTGGGGCGTTACAACTCGTGGTGTAGTCTTTGGTTCTAAAAGCTAGTGTGGTCTCTGTTGGAGAGAAAGAAAAGGTTGATACTGGTTTTTTTTGGCGGGGGTTCCTTGGACCGAGTCCTGCAAGGCACGCTTCTCATCCCTCGCCCGAGGTGTCGGTTGTGACTTCAATGTCTTTGGTTGTCAAGGAAGTTGGAGTGGATGAAGATTTGGGTGGTTGCTCTTCAGGCACTCCGGTCGATGTCAGGTTGTCTGGCTTAATCCAATCACAGAAGTTGCCGGTAGGTTTCGGTTTGTCTGGGAAGATTGTTGTGTGGGATTAGGGAGATGAGGTTTGGTATGGGGAGTATGGAGATTCCCCTTACCCTTCAGATGCTTTTTCCCCGACCGCCTCGATTGGGTATTGGATTGTAATGAAGATGAGGATCCGACCTTGGCGCTACTGGATGCCATTAAAGAGGATTTTCTTCAGGAAGTAAAGTTTGGGCAGCCTAAGACTAAAGGCAAGAAGGAGCTGTTAAATTTAGAAAGCTCCATTAACTATGGCGATGCAAAAGCGTCTACACGGCGAGGGAAAGGCAAGGCTCACGTGCGGTAGCGTTGAGTGTCCTCACGAGTTTCGGGTATGAGGGCTTTAGGTCCTTGTGGGCTAGTTTGGTTTCTTGTGGGCTAGTTTGGTAGTTCCTGTGCTTTTAGTGTTGTTGGGTTTTGGCGGGTGCTTTTTCTTGTTTTTTTTTTTTGTTTTTTTTCTTTTTTTCCCTGCTTTGTGTTCCTTTTTATACTTCCGGTATGTTTGGGGGTATCTATGCTTTTTATAAAGCTTATTTGATTACCTATCCAAAAAAAAAAACTTGTTGCATTACTTTCACGTACATTTTTTTTCTTCTTGAATCTGGAATGAAGCACAAATTGCTGAATCTGGTAGAAAATCTTGTCGAAGCTTATAGAGTAACCTTATATTGACTACTTCAACATATATCCCGTGCTTTTTTGTTGTTGTTGTTGGTGTATGTTTGTTTGTTCTTTTGTCATATTCTCCTTTTATTAGAATTGTTGCCTTTTGTCATTTCTGCATTGAAGAAATGTTTTAACCTTTTCATAAATGTTGGATTTTACTTTATTTTGTTTTCCATTGGCAGATTTTAGTAAAAGCTGAGGTGTTCAAAGTAATGATTTGTTACCTTTGAATTTCTTCTATCTAAAAACATAGAAATGATTTTTTTATGATTGCAGTGAGGCTTGCTGCTGAGGAGACGTCAGTAAATTTAACTGGATATGAGCACAATGCAGTGACATGTATTGGCATGAAAACAGACATTCCGGTAAAACACTCTCTCTGTACCATTATTTCGGGAAGTGTTCTCATATCCCATAGATATTCCAGCTAGATATGACAGTTGGGAGTCTTATATTTCGGGAAGTGTTCATGTCATTGGATTTTATTATTTTGCTGCTTATATTTTACCATTTACTGGATTCTTCATATTCTGCATCACTCTTGAAGTTTTCTGCTTTCGTAAGTATCTATAAGCCAGTAATTAACAATATGTTCAGAATTCTAACATAATTAATAGAACGGGAACAAGGATGGAACTTGTGTGTAGAATTATTGGTCACTGGCTCTTCCAACATGCTTAATGTTGGAAAGAGTGCCCTTTCCTGCTGGATGTAGCAGTAACACATTGGCCCTTTATGTTTAATTGTCGGGGCTTGCCTACAGCCATGCAGTTGGTGTTTTCAATCAGGATTCCAATATATTTTGGTTGGAATATTGAGTGTTCTCCATGTTCAATATGTATGTCATTTTAAAGGACCTCTTTTTATGATTTAAATCCTTCCAAACATGCCCAGCTGTTCCATATATCATTTTTGTTTCTATCACAATAGGTGATCATGAAGGCTAGGATCCTTTATGCAAATTTTGGAATACATATGGTGGTGGTCCACTGTATTGGGTGACTATCAATGATTTTCTGCCAGTCTCTGCTCCATCTACTTTTAGGTTGTTTAAAAGGAATCAGCTTGCTAGTTACTCTGGCAGCAATAGACCTCACTTACTTGTTTGCAACAATGATTTTCTGCCAGTCTTTGCTTCATCTACTTTTAGGTTGTTTAAAAGGAATCAGCTTGCTAGTTACTCTGGCAGCAATAGACCTCACTTACTTGTTTGCAACAATGATTTTCTGCCAGTCTTTGCTTCATCTACTTTTAGGTTGTTTAAAAGGAATCAACTTGCTAGTTACTCTGGCAGCAATAGACCTCACTTACATGTTTGCAAATAATTTTTGTTGGCAATGAAATGAATACCTCTTGTGTTACACAGGCACAATAACATATCACAAATTAGAAAGGAAAGAATAGAAATGAAATTACATTGTTCAATTTTTAGAATATATCACTCGATCATAAAGCATGATATCATGCATTTTTTAAATTCTACTAAATGTATTTCAGGTGATTTTGGATGAAGCAATTGTAAAACGTCATCCTGATTTCTTCTGGTTGGGTGGTGGGGAGGTTGATCTGAAGCTGGGGATCCGAACCTCTGAATTTATCAACTTTGTTAAACCTTTCATCGTAAGATGTAGTACTGGTGCTTGATTACCTGACATGAATCATTATCAAAACAATTAAAGATCAGTAATTGACAATTAAATTATGACCAAGCAAAATAGAGAGACTAAAGATCAGTAATATTATGGTCTCTTGGATTGCAGTGATTCAATGCAGGCTCTTGAACAATGGTTTAGAGTTCATCATGATGGAAGCCCCTGAATGCTCGTATCTCTATATTTTTGTGATTTGGACTTTTTTTTCTTTTTATCATTATCACTTTCAGCTGGAAGCAAGCATAAAAAATGGAGATATTCAGGGCTTTCAATTATTTAGCAAGGCTGCAAATCACTTTTCGTCAATGGGTAGAAAGAAAGACCATTCAAAGGGGCGTGAAGGAATTTCTAGAATATGGAGGATTGATTTTCTATTCTCGTCTGACATAGGCTTTAACTTTTAATGTGAAGGGAAGGAAAGCAGAGAACATTAAATTGCCGTCTGCTAACGAACAATCAATAAATGAGATTCAGAGGTGGGGAGTTCCCAAAAAACCAACAGGAGATCGTGAACCCTCAAATGAAGATTGGTTAGATGATGAGAGAAATCACTAGCAAGTCAGCAACTAAGCATTAGATATGAATTTTGATTGAAGATAATGTAGGCTTGGGGAGAGAGCGTAATTCCTTCCAAGTAGACAACCCGAGTAGGGTTAAGAGCGCTAGATGGTTTCATCCTTAGATTGCATTTTGTATTCTACATCTTCATTGTTTATTTACTGAGATTTATATATTTCGATATTACCCTACAGTAACATTTTATTGGTTGAATTTCGAAGCAAACATTGTACAAAATAGGATGAATGTGATACTGACTAGTCTTGATGACAGCTTCTTGCTTATTATTATTGGGAGAAAATATTCATGTAATCCATTGTCTAACACTTGATGTTAGATTATATGTAATGTAGTCCCACATGAGTTATGTATATTTATTTTCTGTCTTATTAGCCTATATATATAGGCCTCTTCTGTACATGATCTAGTGTGATTCAATATATAACATTATTTTCAACATGGTATCAGAGCACAGGCTCTGAATCACCTTTAAAATTTTTTTTCCCGCATCCTGTATTATTCCGGTGCCGCTAGTATTCTCCAGTGAATCCTTCCCTTTGTCCCTTATGGTTCTCTATCTTCTCCTCGAAGTTTTCAATGGATCACTATACCGTTTTAAAGCTCGGAAGACAATCGTCACAGAGCCGCTGCACACAGTCCCATAGGAGTTCTCACGTTCCCACACGCGCCGCCCAAAGTTTTGGCCATTCCGCCACAGGCTGCCACGGTGGTTTGATTGCTTCTACCAACCCATTGATCAATATCTCTCCTTCCGGCAACTCTAGAATCGCCAACGGCATCAAATTCCGCCAAGCCATGCACCCTCACACGCCAATCAAAGATCTGCGTGTGAGATTCACGCGCCAAGCACTGCTCCCTCTTGCCGCGCGTGCACCACACGTGCCAGTCGCTCCAGCAGCCACGTCAACAGTGCCACATTAGTCTTCCGTTGACCATTGACCGTTGACTTCCAGAGTTGACTAGTTGCTTTCTACTCTATTTTTTCTTCTTGATTTCATATTCGTGGTCTGTTTTTGCTTTTGACCCTTCTAAATGGTACAAAACTAGATTCTTCATCATGTTCAGACTGTATTGGATGGCACAAACTATATGCGTAGCTTTTTTAAAGGCCGCAAGCTTTGGCTTTATGTGACTGGAGAGGTCAAAAAGCCAGTTAATGGGGCTTCTGAATCATAGGACGCCTTCACCACTCGCTTTATTGATTGGGATAGTAAGCATCATCAAATTCTTACGTTTTTCCGTGACACTACTATCCCATCTATTTTTGGGCTCTTTGCTAGCTTCGATGAAGCAAAGGGTATTTGGGATATGCTTGCTTCTCGCTATTCTTCTGTGGACAGTGCTCACGAGTATCAACTTCTGTTTGAGCTTTTTCATCTGTGGCAGGAACCTGATCAGAGTATTAATGATTTTCTTGCTCGCATGCAATTCTTATGGAATCAAATTGTTTGGAAGGATCCTACTGATGCTGAGATGTATGTTACACGTAGAGATCAGCATCGCCTTCACTAATTTTTGATGGCCTTGCGTGATGATTTTGAGCCTGTTCGTGTGAAACTATTACATCGTTCTCCTCTTCCCACTTTGGACACTGCCATCTTCGAACTTGTCTATGCCGAGGCTAGATCGCAGACTATGCGCTCTCAATCCAGTTATACAGTGTTGGCTGCACCATCATCTGGTATGTTCATCATTCCAGCAAGAGCATTTTGATAGGTCAGGTACTCCTCGACTCCCTCATAAGTCTTGCGATAACAATTAACGTCGCTATTGTCGATGTCAAGGGCACTATTAACAAGTGTTGGCGTAAGGGAAGATCTAATGCACCTACAACAGTAGTTGCTCATACTGAGAGTGGTTCATCTTTAGCTGCTCCATCTCCAGTTGCTCCCTCTGGCCATGCACTAGGATCCAGTGTCACCTTATCTGCTGCTGACTTTGAGGCAATAGTCAACTAGGTCATCCTATCTCGTTTTGGTAATGCATCTTCCTCTATCCTCTCAGTCTTGCAAAGTACCTCTTCCCCTTGGCTCTTTGACTCTGCTTGTTGCAATAACATGACAGCTCACCCTACTTCTTTTACCACATCTGCACCTACACCTCATTCTTCATTGATTCGCACAGCTGATGGCTCCACTATGACTGTTAAAAATATAGGCACTGTCAATACACCTTCCCTTTTTGTTCCTGAAGTTTTTCATGTGCCTGAATTGTCCTTTAATCTTCTTTCTGTTGGCCAACTGTGTGAACTTGGATATAGACTTGTTTTTTACTTTTCTGGTGTGCCTGTGCAAGATCCTTGTACAAGCCAGACCCTTGGGACCGGGTGTAAAATAGGGCCCATGTTCGAACTCTCATCCTTACACCTCCCCACCATTAGCGTCTCTGCTGCTGCCTCTTCGTCACCACCATCTCTTGCACTTTCGCATTCGCGTCTTGGTCATGCATCTGCCTCTCTCGTACAACTTTTAGCTTCAAAGGGTTTGTTAGGTTCAGTGTCCAATAATTCTTTTGATTGTATTTCATGTCAACTTGGGAAACAACCGGCTTTGCCATTTAATAATAGTGAGTCTCATACTACTGCTTCTTTTGATTTAATTCATTTTGATGCTTGGGGACCTTCCCTTGTTGCTAGTATGAGTGGTTTACGTTATTTTGTTATTTTTGTTAATGATTTCTCTCGTTACACTTGGGTGTTTTTAATGAAATCTCGTTCTGAATTGTTGGATATTTATCGTACTTTTGCAAAAAAGTTGAAACCCAATTTTCAAAACCCATCAAAGCTTTTCATTCTGATAATGCTTTAGAATATACTCAACATGATTTTCAAGCCATCCTTAAACATTATGGCATTATTCCTCACTTGTCGTGTCTAGGCACCTCACAACAAAATGGTCGAGCTGAACGTAAACTTAGGCACATTTGACACTGTTCGTGCTCTTCTCCTTTCCACATCTGTTCCTACCCTGTTTTGGGGCGAAGCCACTCTCACGGTTGTCTACACAAAATAGGTTGCCTACGCCTATCCCTGATAATTGCACTCCTCTTGAGAAGTTGTTTGGCTCTGTCCCCTCATATCACCATCTTCGTGTTTTAGGTTATGCCAGCTTTGTTTTACTCTAACCTCATGAGCGCACCAAACTTGAGCTTGTTGAAATGCTTTGATGCCATGGTAAATATATTATTTAAAATATATTGGAAGCAGAAGAATGAGAGAAAGAGAGAGTGGAAGCATAAGGACTGCATTGTATTGAGTCATGTTATATGAATGAATACAGATGCCTCTATTTATAGAGAGGCTATAAGTGATAGGCAAGTAACCCTAAACTAATGAATGTAGGGAATAAACCATAATAGGAAAGACAATAAACCCTAGAATAATATATAAAATATTCTAACATCCCTCCACAAACTCAATGTATAAAATTGAGGTTGGAAAGATAAAGGAAAAGATTTTTTTTTTTTTTTGGGTCGCCGGAGTGGTTGCCGAAATTGGGCGGCCGGTGGCGGTCAATAGAGAGCGGCAGCGGAAGCTAGTAGCCAATGGCTAATGGAGGCAGCTGGGCCCAAAATGTTGGGCTTGAACTTGGATGAGAGCCTTATAGGCTACATTGGGCCGATTACATGGGCCAAGATTTTGGCCATAACCCATGGACCATTGAATATGGTTGACCCAAAATAATATGAACCAAGTCTAACTCGGTGGATTGGGTTGACTAAGTTGGACAGGTTTAGAAAAATTGACCCGGTTTGGGACCGGTTTTAAACTTGATGACCCATTTAGAAATTGATTTTGGACCGGGTTGAAGCAACTTGGATGGATCCGATTTGAACCCGATGGCCCGGTTTTGGACTGGGTTGCAGACCATGGATCGGGATGAATTTTTTTTTTCTCGGATCTAACACGTGGCAGAGGCTAGGGCTAACATGGCAGGCTCTTTGAGGTACATGTGGTAGCATGGCGACGAAGAGAAGAGCCTAGCGCGTGTGGTGCATGTGCCAGGGCTACGGCTTTGCATGCGCCAAACCCTAGATAGGATTTGGTATCTAGGGTTTGGCGCGTGTGGGGCGCGTGGATCCCACGTGCCAGAAGGTGATCGGCTCATTGACGCGCGTGGGAGGCACTGCCGGCACATGCCAGTGCGTGGAGAGGACCTCCCAGTGCGTTGAACACCATGGGAGGCGCGTGGTGGGGTGTTGAGGACTGATAGAACCTTTTGGAGGCACGTGAGGGCGCGCGGAAGCTTGGATGCTCCAGATCTCTACAAATCTATACTTGGCAGTGTCTGATCTGTCTTATGGGGAGGAGCTTGAAGCTCTGTGTGTGGCACGAACAGCAACGAGCGGAGGAGTGTGGCGGTGCGTTGGAGGGCCGATGGCGGCAGATCTTCCACTGATCTGTAGATCTATGCCTCACAAGCATGAATCTAGGATAAATTTTTCCAGATGAGGCAGCGTTGAAGGCGTGGAAGAGATTTTGAGCGGAAAACCGCTTGGTGGCGCGCGAATGACTGGAAAATGGAGGTCGCTGGAGGGAGCGCTGGAAAACGTCAAAGACGTTTATTGAAAGCCACAAGAAAATGGCTCTAATACCATGTTGAAATGCTTTGGTACCATGTTAAATATATTATTTAAAATATATTGCAAGCGGAAGAATGAGAGAGAGAGAGAAGAGAGAGAAAGCTGAAGCATAAGGACTAAATTGTATTGAGTCGTGTTATATGAATGAATACAAATGTCTGTATTTATAGAGAGGTTATGAGTGATAGGCAAGTAACCCTAGACTAATTAGGGTAGGGAATAAACCCTAATAGGAAAGACAATATACCCTAGAATAATATATAAAATATTCTAACACTTGAACTTCAGAAAATCTTCAGGTAATCCATTGCCAAATCTTGGGATTCCAACCCAAGATTTATTCTAATCCTTCAATCAAACAGTAACATTAGGCCATAACCAAAAATCACCAGCTATGGCCTACACCGCCTAATTCAATTACTCCTAGTTCTCCAATGTAGCAAGATCTGATGTGAGTCAGCTAACTTCAGATTCTAGGTTTGGGCTTAAACATAGACATGTTTGTTAGCAGAGAGATTTGGTCAAATGGGTGAAGGAAACTGATCAACAATCAAAACCACAATTACAATGAATGATAAATGAGTACCACATTTCCTAAGACATAAATTTAGTATACGAATAATGTTGAATTAGGATCTTCTCCAGTTCATTTGAATTGGAGAATATCCAGTTAGTTATAGTGGAGGGGTATTTTTGTCCCCTCAAAAAGTGAAAATACAAAAATACCCCTAAAACATAACTAACCGGATATTCTCCAGTTCATTTGAACTGGAGAGGATCTTGTTCCAATAATGTTACTCTTTCACACTCATTGCACACCAACTGACATGACGTACTTTTAATAATTTCTCACGTCAACTACTAAAAAAAAGGTGAACTACTAAAAACACACCACGAAAATAGGTTTGAAATAGGTGTGAACAATAGTATTACTCTTTGCATATATATTACACATTGTAGCTTGAACTAGGACATGGAAATGTATTATCGCCTCGAAAATATGGCACTAGTATATGTGATCACCTTGAAGTTGATCTTTTGATAGGAAAATGACTAAGTAGCCTCATCTTAAAACAATACTCTAGACCAACAACAACAAAAACAAAAGAAGAAGATTCTTAGACACATATACAGCTCCATCAAAAGCATGTGAGAAGAATCTTCTAGTATTCAGTTCCAAAGGTGGTCCACTGGCCAGCATGGAAAGAGCTGCATTCATTTTCATACCAGAACCTGAAAGTACAAAAGTTTTCCAAAATCATAGAATTTCATTAGAGTAATACTCTCCTATTCAATAGACTAATAGATTGTTGTACGATTACTATACAACTTGATGATGCGACTATGAAAATCAACACTTGTTCACATCATTCCAATTGTATGATAGCATAACAGTCTACTAAATAACATTACTCATTTCATTATTGTGTTGATATGCTTGAAACCCTGCCCTATTGGTTACTTTTACACTAAATTATATTTCATACCTTTAACAAAGCCAAAAGCTACAGATGTACCTGTCTTATGATGAACATTATCCAAGTCTCTTCTTATTGTATATCGAAATGTAACTCCAAACAGGGCGCAGCTGACAAAGTTAATTGCTGCAGGAAGTATGAGTTGAGAATTGCTTGTCACCTGAGTGAAGGAGATGGGCAGCCCTACAAGGGTGCCAACTAGGGTAGAAATAAAACCTGCTTTTATGGACTCCAATCTCTCCTCATTTTTGTGAATTTCTTTGCTTTCTTTCTCAACAAAAGCATCTCCATCTTCAAATCCATCCACATTTAGTGCTAGAGAGCGCTTTGCTTCTTTAACCTTTTCTCCTGCTTCTAATATCTCCCTTTGACATTTTGCAATCTTAATTGTGCATAGCATTGAACATCATTAGTAACAAGAAGTTTCTCAGCAACTCAAATCAAGGATTCAAACAAAGAGTTGTCAAAGAAACAAGGTAGCCTGTTAGGTTGAAATTTGCCAAAGTCCCTACATTGGCTTCCGCTGCACGAAAAAGACAAATCCCCCACAATAGGGAATGCATGTGCTTGTGATGATAAGGCAAAATCAAATTGTTTCAAAACCGTCTAATTTCAATAATCTTTTGGACACAAGGTTCAAAATTGTTCCATCTTCACTCCACTGTAAATTGAACTACCCATTAAAAAAAATTAAAAATAAATTAAGAAAAAAAAAAACTATATAGGTAGTGATTGAATGATATAGGAGTCCTGATTCTCCAAAGCATGACATTAGAGTGAAAACCCTCTTCTAAACCCTAAATCTAAATATTAATACAAGCAAACTCAGACCACTTCATTCAGGTGTCGAATAAGTTTCACTATGCATCATGCAGATTTTGGTTTTACTACAACCAAAAGATACCCATAATGTCTAGAATAAATTAAATCTCAGCATATAACATGTTGGGTCATAGATCGGCCATGTAAGGCCCAACATACCCCAGGGCCAAATCTGATGAATAAACTCGCTAAGACTAAGCCCACATGAAGGCTCGGTTAGCCTAGACCGAGGGCTAGTCGGTTTAGGGGGGCATAATGGTCTTATGCCGAGGTTAGATCGGTCATCTCACATAATAGATATATATTATCCCTATACAAAAGGGGTAGTCTTATCTCTCATATTTAAAATAACTATCTACTCTCAACAGAATATGGATAAGCTATTAATGTTTAAACGCAAAGACGTGTGCCCGAGAAATACTCAGGCATCCCTATTTAGCGCCAACAAGGCAAAACTGCTGATCTCACGATCTGATGCCCCTAAGATCACGGAATAACTAACAACCCATATCCTTCGCCAATAACTGTGTAGCAAGTATTCAGGGATATGGGGGCTGAAACGTACGAGGAACAAAAAATTACTCCATGCCTATAACATGCAAGTCACAGCTCAACTTTGAGGTAATCGCAACTCTTGCTCTCTAGCTCTTTGTTGCTTATATTCTCTTCACTCAAAATACTAACTTAGGCATTAGAGCTTCCCTGCCGGAGCAACTGCCGGTAGCTTTGATCCCGTTGTTTGCTATCTTACAGCCCGACACCTCCTCGGACACAACAACGCTTCAAGGAAGGCGTGCCACGTCACCATTCAGAAACTATACATCAACATAACATATAAGAAATATACAACAAATTGTCTAAATTTATATTACCCGCATAATGAAAATCCTCCAAAATGTCTAATTCTTACTCTTTAGTCATTACTTCAACATAAGGAAATCATAACATGTCCTCAAAATGAAGCATAAGCATAATTGGATTATGTGACAGACCTTGGAAGCTTTGCTCTCAAGTTGGTTAACGTATTCCCTCATCAGCTTCGCCTCAAGTTCTTGTTTTTCAATATCCGCAAGCTCTCTCTTGGCCATCTCCACCCTCTTCGACGCCTTCTCCAACCCATCAAGCAAACCCCTGTTCTCTTCTCTGTTCAACAACTCCTGTACTCGCTCGTCCACTATACCCGCCAATGCATCCTTCAGATTACCACTCTCCACCAAGCTGTTGCATTTCATGATTACGAGCCGAGACCTTGAAGAAGAAGAAGAAGAAAAAGAAGACACTCCGCGGAAGGTGGGTGATGTGATGGAAAACTTTCTTGAAAAGAAGAGAGTGTTGGGGTTTGGAGAAGGAACAAAAATGGGTTTGCTTATCCTCCTTTTTCACGTTTCAAAGACAACGAACACAAGTTTTGAGATATTTATGTTCCTTCATTTTGCTTTGAGTAATAAAAATTTGTGTTGTTTTGAGGTGGGTACCAAGGGGTGTCAAGGCGAGCGGTTTTTTGACCGCCCGCTAACCGCTATAACCGCCTAGCGGTTAGCGGTTATTGGGTTTACTAACCGCTAACCGCCTTTCTATTAATATATTATTATAATTATAATTATAATAATATTTATACATATAACATAGTCAATTGATCATTAAATCACAATTTGAGTATTAATATATTATCACTATAATTTATATGATTATATCACATGATCATTAAATTATCTGATTATATAATAACAAATTATACATATATAATAGGGTAAATATATCTAAAGTCTTTGGGTCAACACGCCAAAATTTTTATCTTCCTAAGTTGTTTTTTTTTTTTTTCTCGACAATTTACTCTTTAGGTCAATCGAAATGCCAAAAAAATTTCTACCATCAAATTTTTTTAATTGCCGTTAGATTGGTTGAAACGCACTGTTTTGACATGTCAGCATAATAATTTTTTATTAATTTAATTAAAAAAATTAATATATTTTTTTTTTTGAAAAAAAATGGAAGGGGTGGCTTCTGGTGGCCGGAAGCCACCCTTGTGCAGGCCACCCCAAACCATTGAGGGGTTGGGTGGTTAGGGGTGGCCTGCGGAGTGGCTCGTGACCACCCATTGGGTGGTTAGGGGTGGCTTGCGGGCCACCCCAAACCACCTGGGTGGCTTGTGGGTGGCCTGCCACCCCGGGGTGGTTTGCCCATACTGCCGGGGGTGGCTCTGGGTGACTCCCACCCACCCTTCAATTTTTTTTTTTTTTTTAAGATTTTTTTACTATATTCTTTTTAAATTTTTTTAAAATTAAATTAATAAAAAATTATTATGCTGATGTGGCAAAACGATGCGTTTTAAAGAATATAACGACAATTAAAAAAAAATTGACGTTAGGGATTTTATTGGAATTTCGATTGACTTAGGGAGTAAATTTTCGAAAAAAAAAAACTTAGAGAGATAAAAAATTTCGGTGACCCAAGGACTTTAGATATATTTACTCTATATAATATGACATAACTCATAAGTCATAAGTATGCAAGTTCATACTTATACAAGAATTAAGTATCTAGAGACTTAGTTTCAATGTATGTTATAAACTTATAAGTCCATATATGTTATAAATGCATAAGATCAATACATCATATGATTCAATGACAATTCGAACACTTATTAAAGTTAATCATATTATTAATGTATAATGATAATGTGATTCGTATAATATCAAATTAAGTAAATGATATTGGATTAAACAATGTGTTACTTATAGGACTAATCAAACGGGGCTATTATAACTGCTAACCGCTTAGGACGATTGCGGTTAGCGGTTTTAGGGGTAAGACAAAGCGGTTAATAACCGCTAATCGTCTTCCTTTATATATATATATATATATATAAAGGAATAAAACATTCAAAATGAACCGGAGAATATCCAGTTAAAAGCCAAAATCTCTCTAGAGAGATCCTAGCGCAAATGGGACATATGTCCCATTAATATAAATAATCATAAAATATTATTTATATTTTAAAAATAATTAAAAATTAAAACAATAAAAGTAAAAAATATTTTTAAAAAACTAAGGGGTGTCCCACACAATATCAGGGTGGTTTCCTATTACAATAATTGTATTGGCCACCGGCCAAATTTCACCCCATGGCTCAATGGGGTGGTTCTGGCCACCCCAACGGCCAAACTAAAACTATAAAAAATTTGTTTAGGGTTTGTGGTCGGACCACTGTTGCTAATGCTGTGGGGTCGGGGCCACCCCATACACAAATTGGGTGGGCCGATGCCACCCCAAGGCCCATAGGGTGGTTTCTACCATCCCCAATACCAAACTAAAAAAAAAAGAAAAAAAAATTTGTTTTTTGGGGTGGCCTGACCACCCTGTGGTACATGGGGTGGCTTTGGCCACCTCGTGACCGCCACCTAGAGTGGGGCCACCTCAAGCTAATGGTGGTGGTCCACACCCTTTAGGGGGGTGGCTTGACACCCCTTAGTTTTTTTAAAATATTTTATATTTTTTTATTATTTTAATTTTTAATTATTTTAAAAATATAAATAATATTTTATTATTATTTATATTAATAGGACATACGTCTTATTTATGACCCCAAAATCTCTCCAAATAGATCTTTTTGATTAACTGAATATTATTGAGTCAGTCCAAAATGGAAGGTAGAGAATCCTATTCTTCCAAAAGGACCAAAACATGCTGCTTTGGTGTTAAACACCAAAACGGTTTGGAGGGAGAATAAGAGGAAACCCTCCCTGCCTCTCAATCCCTTGTTCTCTCATTCCCCGGCGTCGGGCTCCAGCCATTCTCTCATTTCTCTGAAAGTCCCTCCCTGCCTCGCATTCCGTCGTTCTCTCAAAATCTCAATCCCTCATTCTCGACTCTCACTGTCTCACAAAGTGAAAGATTCACTGTCTCACAGCGGCGCAGCCCCTCGGCCGTCTCTGTCTCGCAGCCGTCTCTGTCTCACTGTCTCTCGACTCTCGACTCTCGACTCTCACTCGTCTCCGTCTCTGTCTCAGTGTCTCTCACTCGTCTCGCACCGTCTTCTAGCAGGTCCAAATTTCTCATCGATTTCTTTGGATTATATGTTTGGTTTGGGTTTAGATGTTGATATTAAGTTGGATTATAAGTTTGGTTTGTTTATATTAAGTTGAAGATATTTGGGTTTTTAGGGTTTAGATGTTGAGTGGATGTTAAGGAAATTAATTGTATGGGTTTTGATATTCTCGAAAATACAGATGGTTCATTGTTCAATCTTCTTGATTTATTTTATTTTGCATGCAATTAGGTAAATATATTGTACCATTTAATCAGTCACAGATGGAAGATATATGGTGCAATTAACACTAGAAATCCCATTTGCTGTCTGATAATTTGCCTTTTTGGTCCTCTTACGTAGTATTCATACACGAAGGCTTGAAAACTAAACTGGGTTTTTCTAGGAGTGGAAACCTGAACATCGTCTAGTTCAGGAATGCTCTTCAATTGAACTGATTTTGTTTTAACTTCGAAAGTGAACCTCTAGCAAGAACTTCTTGTTTTCCAGTTATGGTGATAGAAATGCAATGTTTACTTTGAAAGTGAAAATTGGTTATATGTTTATCTTGAGAAAGCTCAAAAAGTCCAATTTTGAAAAAGCGGTTATAGCGGATGGTTACATGTTTTACTAACCGCTAACCTAGCGGTTACCGGTTGCGGTTAGTGAAATTTGTTAACCATTAAGGCTGTTACGGTTAGTGATTTTTGCCAATAACCGCTAATCTTAACCGCATTGACACCCCTAGTACCCAAGGGGGTGTATTTAGAGTATCACAACGAATTATGCATTTTAAATTAAAATGGCTAAGTAAACTCTTTAAAAAATTGTCTAAATTTTTTAAATGACATGCTAGCTTTGGGATTAGATGTAGTGCGACTGCTAGATCAAATTATGTTACGAGAATTCGCAATTGAGCGTATAATTCGCCTGTCAACCGTAAAAGAAGCAGGATCTTGCTTCTTATTCCGACCTATTTTTGCTAAATAATTCGCGGTAGGAAATATGAGGTTCCTATATCTCCAAACACTAGGTTTGAGAATTAACTTTTGCATTCTTCATTGCACCCCAAACGTGGGTTTAAATAGAATTACAATTTAGGTCAAATCTCTCTAGGATTTGTAAAAGTAATACTACCTAGACTAGGAAAATAAAAGAGAATCTCCTTACTTGACCTACAAGGCAGTGGAGAAAGTCTCCTAAATAGGATAGGACTAAAATACTACTATTAACCTATAGTGGAGTAAACCTCCTTATTGGAATAGGACTAAAATACTATGCTCGTAAGAAATTAAGTTATAGATAATTACAGGAACCGTTTGGCAACGGAAAACAAATTTAAACTTAGCCAGTTATTGTAGCGGCCGGATTGAACGTAAAGCTAGTGTCTGAAGCATTGATCCAGGCGCTTAGCAGGAAAGAGGTGTGCAATGGCAGGGAGTTGTTTGAGTTATTTTCTCTTCAAGCCAACGCACATTTACTCTCCCCCCGCCATATTATTTACTTTCCCACCCGCTCATTTTATTAACTTTCTTCCCTTATACATCGGCGACCAAGAACCTGCAACATCGCATCGTCTCTGCAAATTTCCCATCAATGAAACAGCAATGCCCATCTGCATCAGCGTGGTTACTAGGTTCTCCAATGAGTGTCTCTCTCGTAAAATGCTCTCACTGTCTTCTTTCTCTCACTTGCATTCCAAAAAAAAAAAAACCCTCTCTATCTCTCTTGCTCTCACTCCCATCTAAAGAGAAATACCCGAATTTTGTAACCCAAACAACTCCCTGCCATTGCACGCCTCTTTCTTGCCAAGCACTTGGCTCAATGCTTCAGACACCAACTTTACATCCAATCCACTACAGCAACTGGCTAAATTTAAATTTACTGTCCATTGCCAAACAATGTCATGGGGGTGTTTGGCAAATGCTAGCACGAACCCCAATACGCAGGATACGGTAGCTTGACCGAAGGCCATGCCTGTTGCCCACTTGCTACGCTTGTTGTGTTGAAGCTACAGTGCCATGGAAAAAGCTACAGTGCAAGAGGGGTTAACAAACAGACTCACTGACTCTTCAATTGTAACTATTCATTTTAGACATTAGACAAAAATAATGTAATTACATTTTTATCTAACAAATATGTTATAAATTTGACGTGACAATCCCAATTGACACATTAAATTGGATTGGTGAAATTTTATCTATCCTAATCTATTAAAGACATGCATCAAAAAGCATGTAAGAAAACGACATGCATTTTGGAAGAAAACTGTCTTATATACGTATATATTGCATCCTCGCTAGGGAGTAGGGTGAACTTTTATTACATTTAACTCATATATCATTTTAATGATAAATGAAATTGAATGGTTTTTAAAAAAATTAACGGGAAATGCTAGGTGTTTTCCTGTTGTTCTCCTTGTGTCCTCCTCGTCCTATGTGGAAATTATTTTATAAAAACCAAGTGAGAGAAATAAGAGCATCCTTCTCTTTTGTTTTTTATAAAATAATTTCCACATAAGATCATGAGGACATGAGAAGAACAGCCGGAGAACACCTAGCATTCTCCTAAACTAAATATTGTAAATGAAATGAAATAGTCCTTTTAAAATAGGAAAGTATAAAATATAATAAAGTCATTATTTCACTAAAAATAATGCTTAAAATTTTAAGAAAAAATAAGCTGAAAAAGTTGGGGGTTTTATTGGTCAAACAGAAGTGGACGATGCCTATCCAAGAGGTTCTCATCTAAGGCATGCTTGCGCTAACCCGAGGGTTTAATCAGAGGCTTTTCACCTTCCACAAGCACCTCACTCGTCCTCTCATGGCCACCAATGCTCCCCTGAAACCTTTGAAGCGCGTGGGCACCCACAACGGGAGCTTCCACTGCGACGAGGCCCTCGGCTGCTTCATGATTCGCCTCACCGATAAGTTTTCCAACGCCGAGATCGTTCGCACCCGCGATGACCAGGTTTGTTTCCCGAAACATTTTACTGTTTGGCTTCTGAGAAAATGGTGGGAAAAGAAAAGCAAATTGAAAAAAAAGTTGGACTTTTTTTTTGGGTGGGGGGGTGGCGGGGCTTAAAACATTACTTATAAAAAAAAATTGGAGTCTTTTGGCAAATAGGGTGTTTGTCAAACTTGCTGTTCTGGTATTTTCATAAAATTCATTAGCTTGGTGGGTTTTCAGTCAGTAACTAAATGGAGCATTATTTTGTTCGAAGATTTATGTGGTTTGAGGTTTGACTTTTTACTGTTATTTATTTATTTTTTTAAAGAAATGGTTTTGAGGTTTGTAGGTGTTGGAGGGTCTCGATGCTGTTCTTGATGTTGGGGGTGTGTATGATCCAACTCGGGACCGGTATGATCATCACCAGAAAGGGTTTGAAGAGGTTTTTGGGCACTGCTTCTCCACAAAGCTCAGTAGTGCTGGTCTTGTCTACAAGGTAATCTCTCTGTTCAAAAGCGCATATGGATGGTTTACATGTGGTAAATGAATGCATGATATGCATCTAACACAACTTGGTTTAGTGTTATTTGACTAATGATTTGGCCGCATTTTTGAATTTTACGTTTATTTTGTTGTTGTTGGTATTTAGCATTTTGGAAAGGAGATAATAGCTAAGGAGCTTCGAGTTGATGAGGATCACCCGAATGTGCATCGCTTATTTTTGGCTGTATACAAGAGCTTCATGGAGGTACTAATTTCTTACACATTGGTGGTATTGCTGTGCATTTATGAGATAAGGTTATTTCCAATATAGTTTTTTGTTACTTCCTCGGTTTCTTAGATAAAGATGTCCATTGGATGCTTTGACTGACTTCTAAAACAGTCTAATATTTTTGGATATATCATTAAAGATGGCTTCAATTATGTTGAATTCTTGTAGGTCATAACTGGTGGTTAATGAGATTTCTGTAAATTTTTTATTTATGCTTGCAGGCAATTGATGCTGTCGACAATGGGATAAATCGGTATGATACAGACAAGCCTCCGAGATATGTGAATAATACGCACTTATCTTCAAGAGTTGGAAAATTAAATTTGGATTGGATAGAACCTGATCAATCACCTGAGAAAGAGAATGAGGCCTTTCAACGAGCAATGGCTCTGGCTGGCAGTGAGTTTTTAGATGTGAGGATTTCTCATAGTTGATAGATGTTTATGAATTTGTTTTTATTTTTTTTTTATTTTTTTTTTCCATTAACACATTTACTTTGCCAGCCACCCACTAGGGTATAAGGATTTAAAGGGGTCATAGTTATTATTATTATTATTATTATTATTATTATTTTGTGTGTGCGTTTATGCATACAATATAACAACCTTTTTCAACTTTCAGAGTGTTCGGTTTCATGCAAAATCGTGGTTACCAGCACGGTCAATTGTAATGGAGTGTCTTGCAGCAAGACAGGATATTGATCCTAGTGGAGAAATTATGGTTTTATCTACATTCTGTCCTGTAAGTTGCAATACTTATCTCCCTCTTGTCCTATGGTATGGAATGCCGTTAGTCTAAAGCTACTTCATATCCATATGCAATGATCTGTCGGTTGTTCATTGCTTTGATCTTTCTAATACTCCAATTCTGTCCTTTTCTTCTCTAATATAGGTTTGAATTTCTATAATTCTTTGTATTTCGTGTCACAGTTTTTTAATCTGGTAATGGTAGAGAAATTTAATAACCAGTGCAATTGAATTGCTTTTGATTTTTCTTGAATGAATGCATGTTGTTTAGGATATCAGCTTCTATATTGCGGTAACCATATCTACATCAATTTTATTCTCGTTCAGAAAATGTTATGTGATTTTCTTGATTAAAAGGATGCTGCTTTGGATATCAACTACTATATTAGGCAAACTGTAATGTCTATCAATGATATACTTGATGTTTCAGAAGTGTTAATGTGATTTTTCGCCCTACAGTGGAAGCTTCACTTATTTGAGCTTGAGGAGGAGATGAAAATTGACCCTCCCATCAAATATGTTCTTTATCAGGTAGTTATATATATCTTCTTCAATTTTTATCCTTTTTTGGGTCCTTCAGACGGGTGGGATGTATTTTGCCTAAGTAGATCAGGTAGCATGATAATTTTTCATATCATTTTTCTTCTCCTGTAAAGTTTGGAGCTTCAAGCTTTGAAAAGAGAGAGAGGAACTCTTTTATGTTTCCAAAGGAAATAAATTATCTATCATGAGAATATATGCATGTGAATAAAGTTTGGGGGATTTGTTTGCTTGTTAGTGTTCTAGTGCTTTTCTACACTTCTCTTGATCTCAGCCAAAAAGCTTAGATAGGTATTTCCAGCACTCTTCGGTCCAGAGGACAACTTTTGTAGAGTCTCCTGATTCTTTGGTCGTATGCAATAAGAAACAAATGCAATTAGCTTTAAACGAAAGGTTGCTATGATAAGTTCTAAGCATACCCAGTTCAATATGGAGTTAATTCTCAGTTGCGCAATGATGAGAGAGGGAGAGAGAGAGAGAGAGGCAATGATATTTTGTTAACTATCATCAACTTGGTCTGTATTGGGGCCAGTTTGTCTCCCGTTGTTCTGCTTAAATTAATTACTTTATATCACAAGGACATCAGATTATTGTCTCCAACCCTAGTTTTTTTTTTTCAACGTCTGTCATGTTGTTTACCAATCTCATTTTATATAAGTTTCCCATATATCTCCATATGGCATATATTTTTCTGAGAGTTCTGAATATACCTATTGCAACACAATGTCCAGGATGACAGGAGCAAATCTTGGAGAGTGCAGGCGGTGGCAGTAGCTCCTGATAGGTTTGAGAGCAGAAAGCCTCTCCCTGCTCAATGGCGAGGTCTTAGGGATGAACTGTCGAGGGAGGCAGGTATTCCTGGTTGTGTTTTTGTCCACATGAGTGGGTTTATTGGTGGAAATCAAAGCCATGAGGGTGCTCTGGCCATGGCAAAAGCTGCTTTGAAGCTCTAACCGAAGAAGAGCAATTTTGCTTATGACTTGGGCACCAAAATTTTATAGCCCCAGGTGAACTTTTCAGATGTTGTTTAGATTGCAATCCCCCATACAAGACTATTTAGACATATGTGTGATTTTCTTGGTCATTGTGATCAACTCTTCTCACAGAAACAGAATCTTCTTTATCATGTATTATTTTCTGTCATTCTTCTTTAACTCTTTTTTACTGGTGACTGTAAAACGAGAACGGTGGTAAAATCCCAATAGAGAGGTTTCATACTTTCGTTCACTCTGGTGCTCAGCATCATCAGAGCCGTCCATCTAACGCATCGTTTGCCTAACAGTTTTGAAAAATACAAAAAGAAAAAAAAAATACCAACAAAAAAAGAAGAAGAAAAATTAGCATTCAATTTTACAAATACTTTCCAAATAAAATTCTAAAAGGAGATGAGATTTCGTTCACCAAGTGGGATAGAGTGAGACCCCTAAGCAATTGGAGGTTCTTGCTCATCAATTGGACTTTCTTACCAAAATCATTTTTCGCATAAGACAAAGTCTTGTTCCAAATTAGATTAAAGGAAGTTTTTTAATCAATTCTATTAAATTGACATTTATTTTGTAAACCATGTGATTTTCACATGCATTATTACATGTTGGGATGTTAGTTTAATAGACTAAATTAAAAATATTTCTTCCATCTTAATTTAATTAAAAAAATAAAATAAACTTTGATCTCCCACATTTCTCGTCAATTTTTTTATTTTTTATTTTTGCAAATTAAATATAAAAAATATTTTTAAAGTCAAACCCCTAAACCCAATTTAAAAGAAAAAGTCTACCATTTACAGTGTCAAACCCTCGCCACTGTTGTCTTCAAATACTGAACATTCTCAGAGATTCCGATGCTCCAAAGGAACACCCATGGCTACTCTCACTTGTCCCTCCACCTCCACTCTCTCAACCATAGAACAAAGTCCTTCACTTTCAACAACAATCCCTCCAAATTAACAATTTCCCCTTTCAAAACCCAATACCCCATCACCACCACCACTACATTCAAAACCCTAACCCCTCTCAAATCCCAAAGCCTTGCCACCACACCCCCAGATCTCTCCAATTGCCACCCACGAAACCCTTAAATCCTGTTTTCACCCCCGAAACCCTCAAATCCTGTCTCCACAATGGCGAGACCCTCTATGGCCTCTTCCTTCTCAGCTTCTCCCCCACATTTGCCAAGATCGCCGGCTACGACTTCGTCGTCGTAGACATGGAGCATGGCCCTGGTGGCATCTTCAACGCGCTCTCCTGCCTCTGCGCACGCCCGCGATCCTCCGACTGCTTGAGTAGGACTGGCAATTTTGACACGACCTGCGAACCCGACACAAAAAAACAGGTATTGGGTTTGGCTTTATCCAGTTCGGGTATTAATCGGGTCTACCCGTTTAAGACCCGGATAATTTCGTGTATGGCGGGTCTACCCGACGGGTCTGGCGGGTCGACTTGCCAGACACGATTATTGTTCGGGTCTGGTGGGTACCCGTTAGACCCAATTACTGTTCGGGTCTGGCGGGTACTAACTGGGTCTAACAGGTACCCACCAGACCCGGTTAAAAAAAAATATTTAAAAAAAAAAGGAAAAGAAAAAAGAAGTAAAAAAATGAGCATATTTGTAGCGTTTCATAATTCATATCTTTGATTACATGGGATGGATCATGGATCTTTCAAGACTTCAAGTGGAAAACACCGGGCATAATGGCCTATGGAAACCTAATTTGTAATGAATCTATTGATGATGTAGTTTTGAGTTTTGTTTCTTTTTTCTTTATTATTTTGTTTTTGTTAGCTTTTTTTTATTATCTTTTTCTTTATTGCCATGATGGAAATGTTGACACATTTTACCCCTCTTTCATATTTTGATCATTTTGAAATAGAAATTTTAGTTTTGTCCCTACTTAGACTTTATGCTTTATGAGGTATCGATGAGGGCCAAGTGGCTTACTAGTAACCAAGCCAACCCCTCGAGTAGGTCCGACTTAATAGATTTTGAGGCCTAAGACAAACAAATTTAGGTAGGGCCTTTTTTATATTTAAATATTTAATTAAATGATTTTAATTTAAAAACATTCTTCTTGCTTTATGCTCTTAATTTTTTTTTTTTCAAATGATTTGCAAAATTCATCTCTGTTATGAGACATTTAATTTCAACAGATTACAGATATTATATTTTGCGTTGAAATATACACAATTCTTTTTTAGTGGAATGTAATTTGAGCAAAATTAAATTTCTTTATGCTAAAAATTATTTTAATAAATGAACTTAGTCAATATGCTTGCTTGTTTTAAGTTTAGGTGAAATTATGAGTTTAGTAATTTCTTTTGGAGTACAATTACGGTCACTTTCCATTTTTTTTTTTTTTTTGGTTTCTTATCCTTTATTAAAACCTTTAATATCTTGGAACTCAATTTTTTGCATTAACTGTATTGATGTATTATTATTACAATTTTTTTTTTTTATTTAATTTAGAGTTTAGGGTTTTAACGGGTCGGGTCGTGTCGGGTTACCCGGCTATTTTCATGTCATAATCGTGTCAAACCCGATTACCCGTTTAGCTAAACGGGTCGTATCTGTGTATAGACTAATCGTGTAATGGGTACCCGCGGGTCGTAATCGGGTCGTGTCAAGTACCCATTTTGCCACCCCTATGCCTGAGAGCTACCTCACCTGGGCCAAGAAGGCCTGGATCTCGGCCCACAAGGTATCATGTTCCCCATGATCGAAAGGCCCAAAGGACGCCAAGTGGGACATCTCGGATTGTCGCTTCCCACCCAATGGGATCCGCAGCTCAGCCCACACAGTCGTGAGGGCCTCGAGCTACGACATCATGAAGGGTATTTGGGTAATTATGCAGACGAGTTGCTGATCGCTGATCATGTGCTAGGTGGATGAGGGGGTCAAGAAGGTGAAAGATATCGCGGCCATTGATGGGGTGGACTGCATTCAAATGCGGACGTTGGATCTGGGTGCCAGCATGGGGTACCTGTGGGACCCGGGGAACAAGAAGGTGAAGGAGATAATGAGGGTTGCAGAGAAGGATGTGTTGGGTGTGGATGTAATGTCCCGGAAATTAATTAACTGACAATTAATTTCACAATTCGTCTCCCAGTCTTATTCCACTCCGAACAAAACTCAGGGATCTATATTCCTCTAAAATAGAGGATATTAAGCAGCAGAAAGTATTAAAATTCTATAAACATTAATCATTACAACTAGAGCATCTATCCAAAAACAACAACGAAGCTGAAATCATACAATACACATCATCGTTACAAGGATTTTACGCTATACCTTAATATGCAAGCATATATTAGGGCAACTAAGTCTACAGCATAACTCAAAAGTACTAGTTACCATGAGTGCTTGCCTAAGCTTGCAATAAGTTCTCAAGCATCTCTCAGATCGAATCCTACACAATAACCGGATGCTTCGCGGTAATCATCTTCTACTAAACCATCTATAATAGCATAGTTATACATATGGAGAAAAAAGGGAAATAATACAAGGGTAAGTCCAACGCCTTAGTGAGTATAAATGCACATGACGTACCCGTCATTAAATAGTGAACTTAGTTGTTTATAAAAAACTGACAGTTTATGATAGTTTATCATGGATGTGATATAGATATAATATATGCTTATAATATAAAGTAACAGTAATAGTTCAACTATATGGTTTACCCGAGATATTACTCATTCTCAGCAAGGTTGGCGCTGTCCCAATGGACTTATAATACAACACCATTACCCCGGATGTTGTAAGCTACCATACATAAGATTAGTGGCATGACCGAGTCTGACCTTGGGTGGCCCACACCACTAATGATGTCCGTCCTATAGTAACCATCCATAGGAAATGGTTGCACCTTGGTCACAAAACCATTGAATCCAACGCCCACACACAAATACATTTGACCATAAATTTAACCTATATAGTAAGCCCATGACCATTATACCGCACGTACCGGTGTACCATGTAATAGCGTTCTCGCTTCCTAATTCTGTCACTAGCGAGTCCCTCTTAGCATACCACCATCACCTTGCTTCTCCAGAGAACTTATAGGCTATGTACTTAACCCTTTGCTTCTCAATGCAATCCATAACTCGTAGTAGTTCCTCCAAGTTCATAAGCCAATCCCTCGCTTCTCCAGAGTTCAGGTTCCCCTTAAATATAGGGAAATGATGCTCATAAAACTCCTTGAAAGAGCAACCCTTGATTCCACTTGGAGTCCCTTCTCCTCGTATGTTGACCAAAGCCTCCACTAGAAGACTTGCCATAGTTTTCAATGCTTGAGTGGCGTCCAGAATGTTCCTCGTCTTTCCATCGGGTTGGGATGGCCTCTTACCATCGTTGCTCCCAATAACATCTTGTAGTGACATCTCTGCATTCACAACGATCATCAGCCCCTACTTTGAAGCACTACGTCGCGTCTCGCTCAAAACATCATACTTAATCGCAAACCTATCCTAACTAAGGGCCTAAGCTACTACCACCTTAACCAAAGTCCTAATGTAGATCCAAGCTTAAGACCTTAAGTAACTATCTTAGTGCAGATCAACATAATCTCCAAAGTTGCATCATCAAAGCGGTCCTAGTCCTGACTTCAATACCATATCGAATTCCTAAGATCCTCAAATCCAACATCCTTAAGATCATCAAGATTCAAAACTCTGTCCTTTGTATACATTAAATGAATCCTATGCTCTAGCAGATCATCTCCTAACACCTAATAGATCAGTTCCTATAGTCTGCAGAGCCAAAAGCTCTGATAAATCTAGACCTAAAACTTAATAGATCAATTCCTATGGTTCGAAGAGCAACTGCTCTGATACCAACTGTAACGCCCAGAAAATTAATTAACTAGTAACTAATTTCACGGTTTGTCTCCCAACCTTATTACACTCCGAACAAGACTCAGGGACCTCTACTCGTTGAAAACAGAGGATATTAAGCAGGGAAAAGTATTAAAATTTTATAAACATTAATCATTACAACTAGTGCATCTATCCAAGAACATCAAGGTAGCTGAAATCATACCATACACATCATCGTTACAAGGGTTCTATGCTATACCTTAATATGCAAGCATACATCAAGGCAACTAAGTCTACAACATAACTCAAAAGTACTAGTTACCATGAGTGCCTGCCTAAGCTTCCAAAAAGTCCTCAAGCATCTCCCGAATCGAATCCTCCACAATATTTGGATGCTTCGCGGTAATCATCTTCTACTAAACTAACTATAATAGCATAGTTATACATATGGAGAAAAAAAGGATATAATACAAGGGTAAGTCCGACGACTTTGTGAATATAAATGCACATGACGTACCCGTCATTAAATAGTGAACTCAGTTGTTTATAAAGCACATGCAACATTTATGATAGTTTATCATGTATGTGATATAGATATAATATATGCTTATAATATAGAGTAACAGTAATAGTTCAATCGTATGGTCCACCCGAAATATTACCCCTTCTCAACAGGGTTGACGCTGTCCCGAGGGACTTGTAATACAATACTGGTGCCCCGGATATTGTAAGCTACCATACATAACAGTAGTGGCACGACCGAGTCTAACCTCGGGTGGCCCGCACTACTAATGATGTCCATCTTATAGTGACCATCCATAGGGAATGGCTCCGTCTTTGCCACGAAACCATTGGATTCAAAGCCCACACATACATTTGATCATAAAGTTAACTTGTATAGTAAGCCCATGGCCATTATACGGCACGTACTGGTGTACCATGTCATACAATGCAATTAGTTTCATCAGTCTGTTACATGCATATTTTTACAAGTCTCATTGTTATCTTATTAATCAACACACGTTTTCAAAAAAGAGAGTTCATAGTAGTTCCAAAATGTATTTCATGTGAGTTGCGAAATATGCATGTTTGATTTATATAAAATAGATGTGCAATGCGGGAAAAGTAACAACAAGCATCTATGTGAGTTTGTACTCAGCCGAGTCGTAAGGCTCCTCCATAAAATTTTTTTAAGGCTCCATAACCTCGATACTAAGAAAAGACTTATCATCAATTTTAATCCAACTAAAACAAACATAGAACATCAAAACAGAGGCTATCGGATGACTGGCCAAAGCGGCATTCCCTGGAACGCTTCTGATGGTACGTTTGGGCCCGTGGCCGTACGTCCACCCAGATGGCTTGTACGTCCGGTCTCGTGGCTGTACGTCTGCTAAGAGAGTTTTAGGTAGAACCTTATTTGGTTCAACCGTCCTCCTATCCTCCCAAATTGGTTCTAAAGCTACTAAAAGAATTTCTAAGACCTCATATCTCAAAATAAAGTCTTCATGCAATACAAAACACGTTAAATCAAGATAAACTACTAAAATTCCCTTGAGGCTCCACAACCTCGAATACTAAGAAAATTCCCTTGAGGCTCCATAACCTCGAATACTAAAAAAGGACCTATTATTAGTTCTAATCCACCTAAAACGAACATAGAACATCAAAATAGAGGCTATTGGACGACTGGCCAAAGCGGCGTTCCCTGGAATGCTTCTGACCGTATGTCCAAGCCCGTGGCCATACATTCGCCTAGAAGGCTCGTATGTCCAGTCTTGTGGCCGTATGTCCGCTCAGAGAGTTTTAGGTAGAACCTCATTTGGTTCAACTGTCCTCCTATCTTCCAAACTGGTTCTAAAGCTACTAAAAGGGTTTCTAAGACCTCTTATTTGAAAATAATGTCTCCATGCAATACAAAACACGCTAAATCAAGATAAACTACTAAACCGCCAAGATTAAAGCATAACCTAGCTAGAAACTCAAAACCAATAACTAAGCTAGCAACATAACAATTAAGAAACGAGTTAGACTTAAGGATGTTACCTCTTTGAAGCGAAACTTCAAGAATCACCTCTCCTTCTCCACGAAACACACAAAACTCACAAGAGAATTTTCGCAGAGCCTAAGGCATAAATGAGTGTGTGAGAGCAATGGGGGTTAGGGGGTATTTATAGCAAAGGGCGCTACCAACTTCTTTGAAAGTAGCAGACATCCGGGTACTATTAGGGCGTACGTCCAGGTATTACTCAAGGGGTATTCCAAAAGTAACGTACATTCGTGTGGTCCCCACCGTACGTCCGTGTACTGTTGGCTGAGTACGTCGTACTATTGTCAGTGTACGTCTAGTGGTCCCCATGCATACGTCCGTGTGCTATTGGCAGAGTACGGCGTACTATTGTCAGCATACATCCGGTGGTCCTCATGTGTGTGTCCTCTACTAAAGACAAGAGCATACGTCCGGTCCGAAAGTCCAAATCTCCAAAATGTCCCTCTAGCAGTTCCTAGTGACCTAAAACCCGAATTAACCTTCTAACTAAGCTAGCTAAGCTTTGCTAATTATTTGGGTCACTACAGTGGAGCCTAAAGCTGGTGGGGCCTACTTGGCCGGCTTCGCTATGCCGTTCGATGGGCCTGATGATTTTTGGAGGCACGAGTATCACATGGTGTTTGGGGCCGTTGATGTGGGGCTATTTAGGAGCGCAGCCGTTGAGGATGTGAAGAGGTTTAAGATGGGTTTAATGGAGGGCTCTGATGATGCCAAGGATGGTAAGGATGCTGATGAGAAGTAATGGAGCGAATGAGTAAAAGGAATGTAGAAAGGAAAAATTGGAATGATTTTTGTTTTATTTTGTTTGCAATTATAGTTGTCTTTTTTTGTTTTGGAAGGGAAAACATTCCATACTCATTCATTGACGAAAAGATCGCGAGCTAAAGCTCTCACAAACAGAGCATAAAGCTCTGAAGCAAATCATAGCCGAAGCTAAGGGTACAGTGACATCAGCATCCGCTAACCCATGACTATAATTCAGATATAATAACAAATATGCACCAGACCGACTCAATCCAATGCATAGGTAGCTCTTATTCATCGGCCTTGAAAACAGAGAACCCCCAGGCCGAAGCTCATCCTCCTCGACCCGAAAGCCAGTATATCATTCACATCCACAACCCAAGGGTCTGGACCAAAAGTAAATACCCCGCAGAGAAACAAGCAAGAGGGAGGATAGAGCCTTATTACAAGAAACAAAAATAGATACAAGGAAAAATTGGACCAAAAAAACAACAAATAGGAAGCCAAAAAATACAAGGAAAAAACAATAGGAAATAGCACACTAGGCGAATGACAGCAGCCAAAAGAAAAACCAATCGCGTGCTTACCGGAAACCGAAATGGAAGGTGGCATTGGAAGCTCATCGCAGTGGGGGATGCGAGAAAAGACCCAACAGTGGACGGTGGACGGCGAAGTTGGCGCGGAGGAGATCGGCGGCGCACTCAAATAACAAGGGGTATAGTTTGAGTGAATCTCCCATGAGTGGCACCCACAAAGTGTGCCAAAACAAGCAAATACTTAACAACAAAATACCAAACACAGTAAGAAACAAACACAACAATAACAGAACAACAAGAAATAGAAAGATAACAAGTAAATAAAAAACGCAAAAACAAAAATCTCCAAAGCAGAAACCATGTTGGAGAGGAAGGCTGCTAGGGGAAAATGGGTCGGAACGCGAGAACACAGCCGCGGCATGTGGCGTTGGACTCAGATGAAGGCGGAGAACCTGGTGGTGGGGCACATGACGACATGGATCTGGCAAATGACAGTAGATCAGGCTTTGACCAGGCTGATCCAGGAGTCTGAAAAATAAAAAAAACGGGGCAAGGGGGGAAAGAGGCGGAGAAGAAGGGGAAGGAAAACAAAACACTGCCCAAGGAGCTAAGGGGCTTCAGGTAAATAGACTAGCTCACGAAAAGAAGAGAGCAAGGGGAGGGGGTAGGCAACAACAGATGAGGGGAGGAGAAGGAGATGGAACCCTATCAGAGAGAGGTACGGGCCATGCCTTAATTATTGTCAAGTTGAGGATTAGTCGTCTTGTTTCTGTCTCCTTTATTAGCTTATTATTGAAATAGAAAATTGCAAAATGTCATGCCATCTTTTCAACAATACCTTTGCAAACTGATGCAGGGGTACTACGACTATTAAAAGTAAGGGGAAATTTCACTTTGAACCCCTGAACTACCACCACTTTTGACATGCCCTCCTCAAACTTAAAAATCTCTCACTTTGGACCCCTGAACTTTCAATTACTATCACTTTGGACCCCTCTGTTAGATTTAAACGTTAAAAGTTAGACAATGATGTTTATACCCCTAACTTTTTTATAAAATTTGAAATTTATCCAACTATGTCAAATTAAAAATTAAAAAAAAAAAAAAAATCACAAGGTGACCCACGGTTGGGCCACCTCGTAACCTTTTTATTTATTTTTTTCATTTTTTTCAATTTTTTCTTTTTTAATAAAAAGAAAATTGAAGGGTAATTTTGTCTTTTTAAAAGTTTTAACAGCAAAAATTGATGGAGGGGTCTAAAGTGATAGAAATTGAAAGTTCAATGATCCAAAGTGAGAAGTTTTGAAGTTTGAGGGGCATGTCAAAAGTGGTAGTAGTTTAGGGGCCCAAAGTGAAGTTTCTCCTAAAAGTAATCTTCTTAATGGCGCGGTAATTGTAAGGATGTGACCACCGTCAATGGTAGGTACCAGGGTTGATCATACCACCCTTCGGGCCTCTCGAAGCCTACCTTAAGGAGTTGTGGGAGTGATGTGATCACCCTTACTCCTTAGAGCTTTTGGTTGTGATGGTTGGCTTGATCATGCCACCCTTCGAGCCCCTCGAAGCCTACCCTAAGGAGTTGTGGGAGTGATGTGATCACGCCACCCTTCGTGCCTTGTGGGAGTGATGTGATCTCCCTTACATCACCCTTACTCCTTAGAGCTTTTGGTTGTGATGGTTGGCTACCCAAGGAGATATGAATGATCATTCTATTTATATTCATAGTAACTTATTCATGTTTTTAGAGAATCGCCATTCTAATATATCAAATGCAACCTTCAAGATTATATGATTTTTATCTCACTTTATTTGTAACAAATTTATGCAACCAAACCATGGGAGGAGACCGGCTCAATTGTTATAAATACAACAGTGGGTCTTATTGGTAAGAGACCTATGGCCATGGGTCTCTATGGAAAAAAATGACGTAGAAGGATGTGGCATGGTTGGCATTGTTAGTGTGAGTGTTTAAGTGAACTGTTGTAATGTCAATTGAATGGCTCGCATTATAAAGAGACTTGCAGTAAAAATTGTGATATCTTATCTATATATAGTATGGGAGTTTTTGATAGGAACCTCTAAATTTTGACGAGTGGCATCCTATTTTGCTATCAAATGTAAAACATGTGTTTAACCACGGTGGTACAATAACCGTTTTCTTTTTCAGTTATTTATACCCATTACTGTAAAAATCAGATAACCGTTTTTTCAGTTTTTTTTTACCCACAAAGTGTAAACATCTCATTCTACAACAAACGGTTCCAATTTTCTTATGATTTTCAAACAAATACAAGTCATATTGGAGAAAGTGTTTGATGAGGAAACTTTGGTGAAATTGGGGAAAAGGGATATCTACCTACGCCAGACTTTGCGGACCTAATCCCTTTGAAGGTGTCCTTTCTTTCTCTCTTTCTGTTTAGCTATTAAGATTTATTTTCATTTTAGTGATTTGTTAGGAATTTTTGTTTTGTGATGGAACTTTGGTCGGATAAAAGTACGGGCGGTGTGATAATATAAATTTAAATAATAAAAAAATATATATAGCAAACGCCAAACAGTTAAAGTTTACTATATATATCATTGCAAAATCAGGATTGAGTGTGTTCACTGTGACTTAAAAAAAAAAAAAAAAAAAAATTACAAATCTCTAGTTAATGTTAGTAAATATTGAATAAGAGTTTTTTTTTTTTTTTTAATAATTTAAATTTCCTCTGACTCTTTCATTTGTGGGAAAATTCAAATCACGAGGTTTGGAGTTTTCATCAAAATGGATTATTTTTAAGATAATGACAGTGCTTGAGATTTGAACACAGTGCCTTCAAAGGTAGATGTAAATATTATTTTTAACCCTTAAAAAAAACACCTCATTTACCAAAAATATTTATACGAACTATTTCAAGACAATGCCACTATAGTCCTTATTAATCATAGGTAATTACTTAGATAATGCTTTTTACTTTTGGGATTACAACATTATATATACTAGCACATAACCCGCTCTATGTGTGAGATTCTTCATTATAATTTAATTTTAAAATTTAAATGCATTCCCATCTAATTCTTCATTATATTTCAATGAAAATTAAAATATATATAATTCTAAACTTTCTAAAAAAAAACAAAGCAAACTAAACAAAATATTTTTTTATGAATACAAAATAAAACAAAATCTTTCACTAAACCTTTAAAGCAATCAAATTAATCCTCACATAAGGTGCATTGCTTAATATTTTTTTGGTGTTTCAAAAGTATTTATGATTGATTTATGCTTATTAATCAAATAAATGTGTGCCTTTTTTTTTTTTGCTTTCAAAAGCATAAAAACACTTTAAAAAATGGTCGAACATCGACTAAATCACATAAACAAAACAAAAAAATCCCGTAAAACATACGAGCCTGTATTTTAGTTTCATTCATATACATTAAAATATGTTTAAATCTTTATTCATATAAGCATATATGATTTTTTTTTTTTTTTATATAAATAAAGCAAGAAGAATAGATAAATTATAATATAGAAAATTAGTATGAATATTTAATATTTTTAGTGTGATATCTATTGAAAAAAAACATATAAACACTTTGGTTATCCCTTTCCAATATGGTTATTAAAAAATGGGAAATGTTAGAATGTAATATATTTCCCATAATTTGCCCATATGAATCATATGTGGCAATGAGCACATGGACCATTTGGATTAGTTTCTTATTTATTTTAAAAAAAATTTAAAATCAAAATCACAATAGAAAAAAAATTAATAAAAAAATTTAAAAAATACAAGGAGTAGCAGCCACCCCACTTTTAGCATAGGGGTGGCCGGCCCACCCCCAAGGGCCTAGGGGGTGGCCAAAGCCACCTCAATGCTAAAAGTGGCTGTCGTATTTTTTAAATTTTTTTATTAGTTCTTTTTTTTTTTGATTTTAAATTTTTTTTAAAATGAATAATAAACAAATCTAAATGGGCCATGTGCTCATTGCCCCATAGGATTCATATGGACAAATTGTGATAAATATATTGCACTCTAGCATTTCCCTATTTCTTTATCACTTGTAAATAGAGGAACCAACTGCTAGGGTAAAAAAAAAAAAAAAAAAACTATGAAGATTAGTAGGTTACTATAGTGTGGCGTGGAAGTCTAGGATAAGAAGGTTTAGGATAAAAGTTATTTTTCCTTACTTGGCAGATTTGTATTGGTGGAACCTGTAATACAAAAAGTACATGATCCAGCTTACGTGGATGTGATGCCGAAAGAGGCACAATTTATTGTGATATTACGGAACTGCCACACACCGATTTCTCTCTTCAAATCAGGTCTTAAATGACATTAAAGAAATGCCACCGATTTTTGCAGATTTGGTTCTTCCGAGGCTGTAATTGCAGGTGCTGTCTGACATAAAACAATCTAAATTTACATTTCAAAGAAAGATTTTCTAATGAGTTGTCATTTGTTAAATAAATAAAACAATTAACAATTGTTTCAACTGTTGTCTTTGTTCGTAAGTTATTGGAAGAAGCTCATTGGCCTTGTGCTTACCATCACACCAATTGATAATCTTGAGTAACAGTGCTTTCATGGCAACATTAACATAAAAAACACACAAAATATCTTCTTAGCCCTTTAAAAAATTGCATGATATATATAGTCTTTGTTTGGAACTGATAGATTAGATTAAATCCAGTACGGAAGGCTCGAGTCTCGATTAGAACTTGTTTAGTTGTGCGTTTGAGAGGTGTAAAAATATATTTAACACTGAAAAAATCTGTTTGAAGAAAAACGTACACCCCATTTGATAAAAAAATTAAAAACGCTTTTAAGGGTTCAAAAAGTCTAAAAATGACAAAATACACTTTTGGCAAAAGCTTAAATGAAACTTTTATCAAAAAAATAGTTTTTAACTTAAAAACTCTATTTTTCAAATACAGTCACAAACATACTTTTATAAACAAGGCCAAACATTACGGTTCAAAAAAGCTTAAGTTAAGGCT
>NC_081547.1:18958688-19012948 GCF_901000735.1 Corylus avellana
TTTTACTTATGAGGATGCCACATATTCCTTGATCTCTAGTCTTCTTGATTTAGGGATCCGGATCCTCTCCAGTCCAAAAAGGACTAGAGAATATCCACTTCACGGCTTGAAGGAATCCAAGGCCAAAAATGAGACATGTTGTTCTCACAATAAAAATAAAAAAAAATAAATAAATAAAAACGTTATACTACACACATTAGCTTAAGGAGAATCACTTGATTGTGTTCTATGGTCGCTTATTCCATTTCTTTCGGTGGGAACAAAATCAATCAATGAAGAGAGAGAATTTTCAAGAGGAAGAAGAAAAGAAGTACGAGCCTATTTGTCAACAATAGGGAAGATTTCTATCAATTCTCCATCCTGAATAATGAAAACTGCCCTCCCTCTAGTTTTTTTTCTTGGTTTTGTAAGGGTAAAGGAAATTCACGACTGAGAGTTTATGGTAGGCGCGAATCCCTTCTGATTGGAAACTTTCATTGAAAGAAGTCAAATTAATTTAATTATTAGTTCATTCAATTTCAGTTGTGACTTAACTTTCAGTAGAATCAGTGGCGAGAGTGGAAGGAATTGAAGCTCTTCTTCAATCGGGAATAAAATGACGAGCTTGAAGAGGGAAGAAGAAGTAAAGTGATGGGAGTTATGCTGGAATAAAAACCTCTCGATCTGATCTTGAAAGAGAGGATAGTTTGGGACGGGAGACGATCTCAATCTGTCAAATCTTTCTCTCCTACCATCAGTCGTCCAAAGGGTCGTTTTGGTCGAATCCAGCACCAAAAAGAGCAGGAAAAAAAAATTCACACAATGATTCTGAAATGAAGAAATGAGGAGAAAATTAGAACAACCCATGAACTATGAAAAGATGAAAAATCCCATAGCACATAGAGGAGAAAATAAACAAAATCAACACAATGATTTCGAAATGAATAAAATTAGTGCCACGAGTACGTGGCCCTAGCTTTCCATGACCACTTGGCGGCGTCCCTACCTACCCCTAGATAGTCAAGCGCTTCGCCGACGGATGTCCTCATCAGATGGATATGGAAGGAAAAGAGGCCTTTCAGATTAGCGCCCTCAAAGACGACGACCAGTGCATCTACTACATCATGATCAGCCGGGTCCACCCAGTGGTGAGCTTCACCTCTATTACCATCAAGAGAGCTCCTTGCCTCTAGGCTCTCCCGACAGAAACCCCCGTCGATTTCGGTTCCTTCATCATTAAGACAATGAAGGGAGTACAGTTGGCTGACTAAGGCACCGCCCTTCCATATGGAGCTCTGATCACCTGGATCGCCAAACATGCCGGAGTATCTACAGAGGGTCTGACGAGCTACCACTGCCTAAAGCATGCATGACCTCATGATTTCTCAATGCAAGCAAGTCTCACCTCCGAGGATTTGAGCCAGAGCCGAGACCACCAGGAGCACCAAGAGCAGCAACAGCTGATGGAGCATCCTCGTCTATGAGCAGAGAGGAGCGAATGAGCTGTATGGAAAGCATGCTCAACGAGATCCAGCCATCCATTCAGGGGCTACAAGTGGCACGAGCAAAGGACCATGCCATCCTCATACAGTTGCAAAACCACTTGATGGGATCTCTCGACGTCAAGGATTACAGTATTCATAGCTCGAGCGTCAATCAAGGAAGAGGGAGCCCAAGCGCGCGAGGAACCCTAGTCGAGGATCTGTGGAGCCTAGCTCTAAGAGGGATAGGTGATCCCACTCTTAGACTAGTCTTGTAACGACTTCTTTTTTGTCTCTTTTTTGGTTTTTGGTTTTTGGGGTGGGTTTTTTTTTTTTTTTTTTTTTTTTTTTTTTTCCAATTACATTATAAGTCTACCTTGGTGGTGGAAATTTTGGTGTGTATGCAGTCTTTCTAAACTTACTATACCTTATCCTTATATGAATGCCGTAGATGCTAAACTTGCTATTCCTATTTTTATTCCATTATTGTTTTTGTTCTTTTCAAAGTCTTGTTTTATATATCCCAATTCTCTCTACTATTTTACAAACCCTCCCACGAGAAGAAACTTTTATTTACTTTCAAAACTCGTAATTTTGAGAACGAAATTCTTATAAGGAGGGGAGAGTGTGATACTCGGTAAAAACAACTGTTTTTATTAAAGACTCAATATGGTTAAAAATTTCATAAAGCATAGTTTTAAAACAAAAGACCTAAGCCCTCACACATAACCAAGATTTCCTGGAAAGCCTTGAGGTAAAACCCAAGTTCCACCCATTTCTAGCCGTACATACACTAGGGGACCACCCAAACGTACGAACCTGTCTTCAGTGAGGACATATGCCCAAGGGACCACCCGTACGTACGTAGACCATTCTTTGACCCAGTGGGCAAGACCCAAGATGTATGCCTTAACCCTTTTATCTAACGTGTAATAGTACCCATAGGTACGCTGACACCCTAAAAAGCAATGTTAACCCATTTTCCACTTTTTCAGAGGAGGCATGCCTCCTAACCCCTATATAACACCCCCCCTGCTTTGTCCCATCAGCCTCTCTCACTCCTTGAAAAACCCTAATCCTAGTAGAAGAGGAGATTTGAGAGAAAATTCATGTTTTTAAAAGATGATTTGGTAAAACCCTCACACCCATTTCTTTACAAAAACCAAGTATGTTTTCAAAGAGTTTTAAACCACTCTTTTATTACTTTGAGTTGTATGGTAACATGCTATTACATTGTATATGTCTAATTAGTAGTCTAGAAGGATTTATATCAACCCATAGATCTCATAGAAGCCTCAAAACACAGTTTAAAGTTGTTGGCCGAAATACCTAACTCATTGGTTGAACATACACTCTCGAGGCGGTACATACAACCAGGGAGCAAGGCATCTGCCCCTTAGTTCCACTTGTGTAATATTAGGTCCAACAATTCCTTTTGTTAGATAGAACTTAACACCATACTCATAGAAGTCCTCTAGTACTGCGCATAACGATGTGTCCTATTTTGTTATAGTAGGATTTTGTGATGTCGGAGGACTCGAGCAGGCGAATGAGGTAAGAACACACTTACGAATACTTTCCTTAAAAACTTGGGATATGTCAGCTGATTGACCACGCGTATGATATGAGAATGTCTACATTTTTGTAATAACTTGCTAACTGCTTTAATAACTTGTTGATAAGATGCATTGTATGACATGGTACACCGATATGTGTAGTATAATGGCCATGGACGTACTATATAGATTTGATTCTAAAGTCAAATGTGTGGGTTGTTATATGGGTCTTAGATCCAGTGGTTGTTTCGTGACTGGTGTAGGCTTAACGGGCGGTCACTATAGGACGTCCATCATTAGTAGCATGGGCCACCCAAGGTCGGACTCGGTCGGGCTGCTAGTGTTATAGAGGGTAGCGTACAATGGTCGATGCACCAGCATTATATTACAAGTCCCTTGAGACAGCGCCAACCCTGTTAAGAAGGGGTAGTATCTCGAGTAGACCATATATGATAGTTATGACCTATAAAGCATTAGTTTTTTTGCATTTAAATACTTAGGTAATTGCCGTCGGGAGTACACCATCCTTTATCAAACCAAACGATATTTTCAAGGTATATTAATAGAGACAACACCTCTTTTCAATGATATCGGAACTGCACGTTTATTTTCGTATAATAATAATGAGCTTATGTCATATCCAATTGTGAGGTTTACTTACTATGTCGTTAAACTTGTGCGGTTCTTACTCTTATAGGGAGCTTGTTCCTAGAAACCAAGAGTGGTTCGATTGCCACTAAAGACTTTGCTTTAAGATCTTCATGCTATTATCAGGTTTGCTTTATATTATTGTTAGTTGCTCCATGCCTTTGAATTGAGGATTATACTTTCACCTGTAATAATTTATAAATTTCTTAGATTTATTTCACCTTCCTATGCATTAATTCTAATAATGCTTAGAGGGCAGTTCTCCATTTAGCCACTAGTTGGTTAAATTGGGGTAATTGCCAGTAACCTTGCCAGCCTAGTCAAGACCAATTTTGGGGGCTTTGCAGCCTTTTGAAGGGCCCATTCTAGTATTCCGCCATTCCTACCGTGGCCCAATGGAAATTAGTATAGTGGGCCTCTCCAAGGGCCAACTCTAGAAGTTTGGCATTCCCTTGGGTCATGGTAGTGGCGCAATGAGAATTAGTATGGTGGTTGTTGTGTGCCATTTGGGGGAAATCTAAATGGTTTGGTGGAGGCTAAATAGTCACGTGATGTTCTACAGGGTGTTGCTGAGGCGTGCTATGATAATGATGTCGATTGTTGTCCATACGGAGCTTCCTTGATCGCATGTCGCATCTATTTGTTTGACAAGGACATTTGGGGTCGTGCAACGTCTAGTGTGAGGCCTTAGAGGCCTACCTTTTGGGGTCTGATGCGACATTTGAAAATTAGGCTGTGTCTCATTAAGAACTCCCCTTTTAGAGTCTTGGGGATGACGATGCAGCCTCTAGGGTCTACACGAGTTGGTTTGTGCGGGTATGGCTCTAAATTGTTTTTCTATAAGGTGTCTTGGGAGTACAAGACTCCACTGTTCTCTTGGATATTTTTCTCTCTCTTCTCTTCGCAAACAGGTGTTTCTTCTAGTTTCTAGACCTTCATCTTCGTATCTTTGTCGTTGAGTTTGGTAGTGAGGCTTGGGAATCGAATGTGAAGGCTTTTGATCTAGAAAGGGCAAAAGTAGATTTTTCGCTTCCTACGGACATACACCTCCGACTTCCCTTGCATTGGAGGAGGAGCTATTGGCATTGATGGTGGCGACGAGGTCTACCTGACGATGCCCATACTTCTAGTAGGATTTTGTCTGCCAATTCCCAAGGTTGCAAATGAGATATTTGATGTCCTTAACCTCACCCTGTCCCAAGTTTTAGACTTTTGAGAAAGGCTGATGTTGTGCAATTATCCACCTAAATTAATAGGTGAATAATCGTATGTTTTACTCACAAGTGTACAAGATCAAAATGATAGTATAGAAAACAAGTACGAGATCATTCCCACGAGGATTGTTATAATTATGCTTAAAAGAAATTCCCTAAATTAATTAACTGGATTAAACAAGATAAGATTGAATTGAAATAATAACAATGAAATTAAATAAAAGATTGAAATTAAATAATAGGAATGAAAGGGTAGGGTTTTGATATCCACCGCTAACCATACTTGAATAAGATAAATAATATGCCAATATTCCAATCATATCAAGATACCTAATGTCTGCCAACCTAATGACATGGCATCTACTCCTTAAGCTGTTGATTTTCCTAAGCAACAAATTAGGTATAGTATCTACTCTAATTCTTTTCTCTCTCAAATGATTTAGCATGACACTAAGTTGTTCTTCAAGAAAACATAAATCTATGAAAATCGACAACCACATGAAGCCTAGGGCATGGTATCTACTCTAGGTTCTCCATGTTGATTAATCCAAGAACCTGTGATGGAGTTCTTTTGTCACTTTATTAAGCCTAGGACTAGATCATCCAAATTGACTTAAATAACAAGTTCATACCACATGCATATGATGATCAAGCATATTTAAGAAAGCATAAATCTATGAAAATCGACAACCATATGAAGCCTAGGGCATGGTATCTACTCCCAGTTCTCCAAGTTGATTAATCTAAGAACCTATGAAGGGGTTCTTTTGTCACTTTATTAAGTTCATGACTCGATCATCCAAATTGAATTAAATAACAAGTCCATACCACATGCATATGATGATCAAGAACATTCATGTGAGGAATGAAATAACTTAGGAAATAATCAAGTTAAGTATCCAAAATATAATTGTGGCAAAGGCACCATTATTGAAATCCTAAAGATACATGATTAGAGCTTCAATCGAGCCCTAACTAAAGTGTTAGCTACACATAATTCGAATGAAAATCATCCTCATACAAAAATAATAAGAAAATAGGGAAGAGAAGAAAAACTCAAAACTCTTCTTGATCTAGCTTCCAACTTTTCTCCCGAGCTTGTGTTCTCCCCCCTCTATTTGGATGAATAAAGGGTCAATTTATAGAGTTTGGAACAACCCTAGACGTTCTTGTGCAGCCTAACAGCTCAAAAATCGAGTTGGAATTGGATTCTAGACTTTGAAACTGTGCAAAACTGTGTCAAAATGTGTTCTCTGCTGCTCAGCGCACGTCTGCGCTCGATCACATTACTGCGATCGATCCTAATGGTTTGGACACTCGAGCGCATGGCTACGCTCGATCCTAGCTGCTTGTGCGCTCGAGCCTTGATGCGCTCGAGCCTAATCTGGCTTGCGCTCAATCGTATTTCCTTTAACTTTTCCCAAAAATGGCTTTTAAGTGTGGAACTTGCTAGAAACGCTTGCTTTTCTTCAAAATCCTAAAAATGCAAGAAAACACAAAAACAACTCAAAACATCAACTTATAACAAAACTAAGAGATTAACATATGTGAATTAAGGGGCTTGAATGTGTAACATTCAACACTTATCACACCCCCAAACTTAAATATTGCTAGTCTCTTAGCAATACGAAACTAAAAATAAAAAGAAATAGGGAAAAATATAAAAAAGCCCCCCAAACTATTAGCCGTTTTCGATTTAGCCCTCTAATGTTCCAAAAGTGATAAAGTAGCCCCCCAAACTACCAAACTATTGCATTTTGGCCACTCCGTTAGTCAAAACCGTCAGTTTGGACGGAAACTGCAAAATGATGTCGTTTTGTTATGGGTAAGTTACTACAATGCCCTTTAATGAAAAGAAAAAAAAAATTGAAAAAAATATAAAAAAGCCCCATAAACTACCAGCCGTTTTCATTTTAGCCCCCTAATGTTCAGAAAGTGATAAAGTAGCCTCCCAACAAAATGACGCCGTTTTTCAGTTTCCATCCAAACTGACGGTTTTGACTAACGGAGTGGCCAAAATGTAATAGTTTGGTAGTTTGGGGGGCTATTTTATCACTTTTGAAACATTAGGGGGCTAAATTGAAAACCGCTGGTAGTTTGGGGGACTTTTTTACATTTTTCCAAATAAATATAAAAAAACAACTACTCTACCTCCTTTGTCGTGGAAGAGATGATTGCATTTAGCATATGCAATAAGCCTTTTAAACCCCTAAGCATCCCTAGTAGGATAAGTGAAATATCGTGAGGGTTTAACATAAATGAATTAAGGGGCTTGAATGACTCAATATCTCAAGTTATGTTTATGGGTAAGGCCTTATTATCTTGTTGGTTTGACATGAATAACCCCATGTTCAAAGAGTTCTAATGGAGACCCATGGATTGTGTTAAGGTTTTAAGATGCGATTAGTGATGGGTTAGCAAGTCAATGATCTTGGGCGTACCTTTTAGTGCATAGACATGTTATTTGTGGTTAAGATAGTCTTAAGCTTGCTAATAGAACCTTAGATCATGTTCAGGTGTGTAAAGTTTGGACATCTTTCAGATGGGAGGTTCTGCCAGACCTTCGAACATTCGCGAGGATTGTTGAACATTTTTTACTGAATGTTCGACATGATACTTGAACGATCGACAGATAGACAGAATGACCATTTTGACCCCTATTAGGTTTAAGGGTATTTTCATCTAGATCAGAGGCTGATGATAGACCATTTCATATATTTGGACGTTATGGACTGTCAAGGGAATCAACCAGTGGAGAGTTACAACAATGGTGAATAAAACTTATACGGATACTTGTTATTTACATTTTTACATGGCATGATTATTTTATATATGTAAAACATGCATGTTTACAACTCACATGAAATACATTTTAGAATAGTATGAACTCTATTTTTGTGAAAATGATTGATGAATAACTAGATGATGAAAATTATAAGTTTATAAATGCATGCATGTAAAAGATTGTGATTTAAATTGTATCATATGACATGGCTGGTACACCAGTATGTGCGGAATAACAACCATGAGCTTACTATTATATAGGTTAACCTTATGGTCAAATATATTTACTTTTATTGTTTGCCCTTGGATGCAATGATTATTTGTGACAGGCAGACCATGTATAGATGGGTCACCATTATGAAAGTCATTAGCGGCATGAGCCACCTAAGATTGGACTCGGTCGGGTTGCTAATAAAGAATGATATGTGGCAATATTCGAGGCATCGGTATTGTACTATAAGTCCATCAGGACAACACCAATCTTGCCGAAAAAGGATTAATATCTCGAGTAGACCATCTTGTTTAACATATGACATGCTTACTTAATATATCATGTACTATATATATAATGCATTACCATGACATTCATTTTATTCAAAATAGAACTTCATTTATATTATTTCTTGTGATTTATAACCTTTTTTTTTATATAACTGAGTTTACTACGTAATAACTAATTTGTTGACTTAAACTTATATATTTTCCATCTCTAAAACATATGTTGTTTTCTAGTTGGCCTATCTCTATATGCTGGATTTGAGTGAGAACGATTTTGAGTCAGATGCGGCCGTTTGATGTAATGCTAGTGAACGGGTTAACGCTTGAGGACTCATCGCAAGATTTTGGAATCTGTTCATGGTAACGAGTATTGTTGAATCTTAGTAGATGCTCCGGTTGTAATTATTAATATTGATAAAATAATAGAAATCATATGTTTTCACAACTTAATGTAGGAAAACGCACTTCAGCCCCCCAAAGTTTCATCTTATTTGCAATTTGGACTCCAATGTTTAAAAATTGTCAATGTACCATAACAAAGTATAAAAAATTTGCAATGTGATCCATCCATTACCCATTTCTGTCTAATTTGATTGAAAATTTCGCACGTGCATTTTTTTGTCTCTACTTTCCAAAATTACCCCATACTTTTTAACGGAATTTCAAAAATACTCTCAATTAAAAAAAAAAAAAAAAAAAAAAGGGTTGCCGTAGCCACCGCTTTGGCCATTTGAGGGTGGCCTGGCCACCCCCATTTGTAGGGGTGGCAAAATGGGTACCTGACACGACCCGATTACGACCCGCGGGTACCCGTTACATGATTAGCCTATACCCAGACACGACCCGTTGAGCTAAACGGGTAATCGGATTTGACACGATTATGATACGAAAATAGCCAGATAACCCGACACGACCTGTTTTACCCGTTTAAAATAACCGAGTCTAATCGGGCAGACCTGACCCGACATGATTACCCTAAACTATAATTTTTTTTTAAAAAAATAAATAAATCAAAATTGTAATAATAATACTAATAAATTAATACAGTCAATGCAAAAAATTGAGTTCCAAGATATTAAAGGCTTTTAATAATGGATAAGAAAAGAAAAAAAAAATGGAAAGTGACTGTAATTGTACTCCAAAAAAAATTATTAAACTCATAATTTCACTTAAACTTAAAATAAGCAAGCATATTGACTAAGGTTATTTGTTAAAATAATTTTTAGTATAAAGAAATTTAATTTTGCTCAAATTACATTCCACTAAAAAAGAATTATGTATATTTCAACACAAAATATAATATTTGTAATTTGTTGAAATTAAATGTCTCATAAGATAGATGAATTTTACAAATCATTTGAAAAAAAAAAAAAAAAACAATTAAGGGCAAAAAGCAAGAAGAATTTTTTAAATTAAAATCATTTAATTAAATATTTAAATATAAAAAAGGCTCTACCTAAATTTGTTGTCTTAGGCCTCAAAATTCTATATCTCATTTTCTCTTGTCAAAAGTAATATCTAAACCAATAGAAATTCATATTTTTTTTAAATACGAATACTAGATAACATTCGTTCTAGAGATATGCTAGAGGCAAGATTCCACATTATCTTCTTTTTGTTTTGTCTTTTTCCCTCCAAAAAAAAAAAAAAAATGATGTGGCATCTTGCCATGTGGACTTTTATAGACAAAATGTAGAGTTTTTATTAGATTTTAGAATTTCTCTTTGTTCTGCTTTTGCTACATGTTTTCCTTGTGTTTCTTTTGTGTCCTCCAAAATTGATAGGACTTTAAAATCGTAATTGAATTTGTGATAGATCACAATTAAATTTTGATCCAATTGTTATTTTTGGATAAAAAAAAAAAAAAAACATTTAACATTGATAGAATCGAATGCAAACCACCAAAAGCCAAAAGGGTCTCATAATCATTGAGTCATTCTCAAAGAAGGACCTTTCTCTCTCTTCTCTCTTCTTCTCTCTCTCTCTCCCCATTGCTCTCTCTGTTTCTTTCTTTTTTTTACAGGTTTTGAAATGTTTCTAGATCCTGCAAGAGCCCAAACTACCAAAAGGGTCTCATTCTCAAAGAAGGAGCTTTCTCTCTCTTCTCTCTCTCCCCATTGCTCTCTCTGTTTCTTCCTTTTTTACAGGTTTTGAAGAAGTTTTCAGATCTAACAATGACGAGTGAGAGAGGCAGACGGCAGAGTATACTGAAAAAAAAGGGGTCTGGCGGGTAGACCTGCCAGACCCGCACAGTAATCGTGTCTGGCGGGTCAACTCGTCAGACACGAAATTACTGGGTCGTACCCGCCAGAAACGAAATTACCGGGTCTTAATCAGGTAAACCCGATTACGACCCGAATCCGATAAGTCCAAACCCAATACCTGTTTTTTCGTGTCGGGTTCGTGGGTCGTGTCAAAATTGCCAGCCCTACCCATTTGGCCGGATTGAGGATGGGTCAGCCACCCCCAATGGACTAAATGGGGGTGGCCGAAACCATCCCCAAATGGCCAAAGGGGTGGTTGATCGGGGGTGGCGAGCCACCCCCACAGCCCATGGGGGTTGTTCGGCCACCCCCAAGGTGGCCAAAACCACCCCCAAAGCCTTTGAGCCACTCTCAATCCAATCAGATGCCACCCCATGTCTACAGCCACCCTAGTTTTATTTTATTTTTTGCTTTTTTGTTTGTTTTTTTTTTTAAAAAAAAAACAAATTAAGGTTAATTAAGTATTTTCAATAATTTTTGTTAGAGAAAATAGAAATTATTGAATGATGGGTCACATTACAAATTTTTGATACTTTGTTGGGTTGCATTGCCAATTTTTAAATATTGGAGGCCAAATTGCAAATGAGCTGAAACTTTAGGGGGTAAAGTGCATTTTTCTTTTCTCTTTTGAAGGAGAAGATGATTCCTTATTCGTATTCCTTAGGAGAATTATATGGGGAGGTGAACCGTAAAATTACTTAATTTCTCGGAGCATTACGAGAAGAAATACCCCAACTACGATTTGGAGTTAGCTACAGTAATACATGCATTGAAGGCATAGATGCATTATCTCTATGGTGACAAATGTGGAATTTCACACTCAAGAAAGATTAGAACTTTCATTTCACGGATCTGGAAAATCAAGCACAATTTGAGAGGAAAACGATTTGAGCAACTTTCCACTGTTTCTACATGAAAACGTTGTACATAGAGAACACAACACAGTTCATTTGACAAGTTGACCCTTTTATTTGGGTAAACCAATGATTTAAGCTGTCTACGGAGAACTCAATTCATGATTTCTACATTTTCAAACACAACACAATCAGGGAAAATCAAGCTTACCACCATCTACAAAGACAAACCAAGGACGCAGTGCCAATGCTTCGAAAAACATAAACAAAAACACTGGATTTGGGTGGAGGAACATGCATGCGGTGGCTGTTGAAAAGATACTTTTACTTGGGTGAAGAACTATGACAACACGGTGAGTTTAGAGAAACGGTTGGAGTTAATAAGTTATTTATATTTAGCTCATATTCTCTTACAAATTAAATAGATTAATTATTAAGTTTGTAGGGTTTACCAAAGTCCACAAATCTAATAGTTAATTTGTAAGATGATATGTGCTAAATACAGAAAAAATATTGATCCGTAACATTTATCATATGACGTTGTATAAATACATGGCTTATAGTTTTTTTTAGGTCAGTAATTAAATTGAACATATGTTATTATGTTATTGGATCTGATGCACCATACTAACGGAATCCGTCAAGATTTTGGATGAAATTTATTAGTATAAACTTATTATTTTTGCATACTAAAAAGAGTTCTCAAAATATTTTTTATATACACAAAGTTTATTGCAAATTAATGTAAGCACATTGATTGATTTTGTAGTTTCTTTTTTTTTCAAATAATGCCAGAAGGAAAACTTTTGTTTCTCTAGATGTGATCAAAACAAATTTGTTTTTCTTATTGCAAATTTGTTTTTCTTAAGAGTTTAGTGTAGGCCAAAACAAAGGACGGGGCTTTCTAGTAATTACGACAAAAAACATGGAGTTTTAGGTATTTCTAATTGGTCACAGTAACACAAAACTAGAGAGGAAAGATAGAATCATAGAAAGTAAGAACAAGCACTTCGTTTGAGTGCCACTCTGTCTCTCCTTCTCTCTCTCTCTCTCTCTTTCTACCCCCACCGAGAAATCAGAAAAAAGGTTGAAACGATGGGTTTTGTAATGGGGAGCTCTTGCTTTTTACACTCTCTCATCTGCCAATCACGCTTTCCTTCTTCTCCCCAATCCATTTTCTTCTATTCCTGCACAAGAAATGCAGAGGCCAAGAGGAAGAGCATTGGTCCAAGGGCTTCTATGCACCATGAGGACCCAAACAACAATGTTCACTGCAAGAGGAGGGCCATTCTGTTAGTGGGTATTTCAGTTCTTCCATTATTGCAACTCAGGGCCGGAGCTCTTGAAAGCACCAGAACAAGTAAGTTGACAATCAAAGCTCCTAAGCTTTTAGAGATTTATGTGTTGGTTCTTTATTTTCTTCCTCCTCTTAACTTTTTCCCCTTTGTCTTGCAATTTGTATGATAAAGAAATTCTTATTTCTGGAACAACTTGATGACTTTGGTGATATGGGCCTTCAAAATATTGCTGTTATAATGTATACTTTGGAAGGAAAGCTGTTTGGGTTTATTTTAGAGTAATTTATTCCGTACTATTTGAACTTGGAAATTAATCTTCTTATTTTTATCAAACAGTGTTTTTTCTGTTAGCTGCATTTTATTCTTTATTTTTTTTTTTTCAATTTTGTCCTTTCCTGAGCAAATTAATAGTATTGGTTAGGTAAATCTTTTAGTTTTTGGTCTGACTTTTGGGGCCGTCCAATTTGTTAATTGCGATTTCTTTGTGCTACTAAATGATTTTAATTCTTTTTTAAGGTATCCAACTATTTATGCATGATATAATGGCTGATTACCTTAAACACCTTCCAAGACAATTGGGTTTTTCGCTGATGTAGCTTGAAGTTTGGGATGTGGTACTCATACAAATAATGGTATGAGAACCAAAGTGAAAATATAAGGATATTCAGCAGTAAATCTTGATTTGACTCACCAAGTTGTGTGAAATGGACTAGTAAACTCGGTTTTAGTGATTGGGGGAGGATGATAAGAAATTTAAGTTTTGGTGAGTTGAAAAAGTTGAGTTGGTTTTAATAGTTAGCATTAGCTGTTAAATAAAGTCTGTTTGGAACATCGAGATAAATGCGGAGCCGTATTGGTGCTTAAATATTTCTTCAAAATAGTCATTATTTTGAAACAATAATTATACAAGATATAAATTACAAATATTAGTAAAGGAACTTGGCTTAATGTAATATTTGATTTATGTGAACTCGACAATAGAGTCTGTTTAGATCATAGGATTTGAAAGTTCTTAATAGTGTAGAGTAGTTATAATTGTCTGGATTCAGGGGAATATAGAGAGAAGCTAGCTGATCATGGTGTGACCATTGGGATTTCATATACCGTTATATTTACCCTTCTCTTCTCATTGATATGGTGAAGATTATCAATACAAAAGTGCATAATATTCTTTGATAAGTAAGTGATCATTGACAAGTAAAGCACAATAAGGAGGCGCAACCCTGTTTTACTAGAAGTATGTAAACACCCAAAAAGAAGAGTATGCAACAGAAGCATCCAAAGAGAAAATCTAAGATTCAAAATTCAAAAGGTCCAAAAACTCCCATAAATTTGGGTAGGAAAAACAACTTTGGCTGATGTCCAATCATAGTTAGAGCATAAGAACGGAAACTTCAATTTCAATGCAGGTAATTCACACCCTCTTAAAATTCTGGACATTCCTCTCTCTTCTAATACAGCACATGATACACAAGGGAACTACCTCCCAAATTTCATGAGTACGATGTCTACCAAAATTTCCCTTCCAACACATTAATAAATCGGCAACATGTTGGAGGCTTCCTACAAACCCAAGCATATTTGGGACGGCATTATTGAGAAGATAGACAAGTAGTGGGCTAGTTGGAAATGATGTATTTGTCGAAGGGTGGCAGGGTTACCCTTATTAAGAGTACACTTGCCAATTTACCTACGTATTTCATGTTTCTCTTTCCTTTCTCGGCGAGTGTTGGTAACTCTGTTGAGAAGCTCTAGCGTGATTTCTTGTGGAGTGAGTTTGGCAAAGAGTTCAAATATTACTTGGTGAGTTGGTACAAGGTTTGTTCACCGATCTTTGAGGGAGGGTTGGGTATTAAGAATTTGATGGTGTTCAATTGTACTGTTTTAGGTAAATGGTTGTGGCGCTATGGGATTGAAAGAGAGGCTTGGTGGAGAGTTGTGGTGGACTCTAAATTTGCCGTTTATGGGTGGGTGGTGTTCTCTTGACCTTGTTCGAGTGTTTGGGGTGGGGTTATGGATGAATATTAGGAAAGGATATGAGAAATTCTTGTTTCATACCATTTTTAAGGTGGAAAGATGAATCCAGGGTGAGCTTTTGGCATGATCAATGGTGTGGGGGATGTGGTGTAAAGGCAACTTTTTCAGTTTTATTTGGTATTGCTTGTGCAAAAGATGACTTTGTTGCGGCTCACTTGGAGTTTTTGGGTGGTTCCAACCAATGGAATGTAGGCTTTGCTAGAGTGGCGCACACTTGGGAGGTGGATATCTTTGCCTCATTTTTCCAGGTGTTGCACTTAGCTAGAGTGAGAAGTGGAAGTGAAGATAAGCTGTGGTGGGTCCCCTCCAAAAGAGGGTTGTTTAAGGTCAAATCCTTCTATTGCTCATTGGCTTGTATTGAAGGGTGCCACTTTCCTTGGAAGAGTGTGTGGTGGACTCAAGTTCCTTTAAGGGTGGCATTTTTTGCTTAGTCGGCAGCTCTAGGTAAGAACCTCACTATGGATAATCTCAGGAAGTAGCACGTCATCGTGATGGACAGATGTTGCATGTGTAAGATGAATGGGGAGTCTGTTGACCACCTTCTTCTTCATTCTGACATGGCTTATGCTATTTGGATTGCCTTTTTCAATTGTTTTGGGTTGTCCCGGGTTATGCCTAGATGTGTAGTTGATTTGTTTGCCTGTTGGTGGACCTATGAAAGTTCGTGAAGTGTCGCGCAATATGGAAGATGGTGCCTACGTGCCTTCTATGGTGTTTATGGTCGGAAATGAATGACTCAAGTTTTGAAGACTGGGAAAGGACAATGGAGATTTTATCTTTATTCTTCAAAACTTTGTATATGTGAATAGCTTCTTATGTGTCTCCTCTGTCGATTAGTTATAGTGACTTCTTTGTTCTTTTTGCTTAATCTAGTTATGTGTGTTTTTTTTTGTACACATCCTATGTACTTAGGGGCACCTTACGCTTTTAATGATATTAGTTGATAACTTATAAAAAAAAAAAAAAAAATTGTTTTAGGCATAAACCACAAAACTCCAAATAGGCCAAATACGAACAATCACAAATCTCTGGCTATGTCATGGTGAAGAAGTAGATTATTTGCTGTCTATCCCTTGATCTATGTCGATATTTTACCTGCACCCTTGAAAATGATGAGATTGATGTCATACTCTTTATGCTGAAAAAGAATGGTTCATGCAAGGACATAAATTTAATTTGAGAGACAGAATTCTAATGTCAAGCTGGCTCAAGCCAGAGGAACTTTTGCTAAAATAATTAAGGAACCATCACCTCTACGCTCTCTTAAGCTTGTGCAGGGCACCTTTGGGTGTTGCAAAACTCATCGATTCCCGATATTGAGCTACTATTGGTAGAGATTTCAATCTTAACCACAGTGCATGTTTATGATTAATGCAATGAATCCAATGGATAGTCGTCATGGAGAAGGTGAGGGGTGCATGAAAGGAGGTAGACCCTCTGTGTCACGTTGGGCCTCAGGTGGTTGTCAATTGATATAAAACTTTTTAGAATCCCAGATAAATTTACAATATCATGGGAAATGATGAAAACTTAAATGAGTTATTGACCAAGAGAGAGACGTTGAGGCTTAAAATGTAGATTGGACAGAAAAGTTAGTGTTGCTACTACCTGTTCCAATTGGGAGATAATATTGTGGCAAGAAAGCTTGCATTTTTCTTTTCTTCTTCTTCTTCATCCCTAGTCTATTTAAGCATAATTTTGTATTGTAGTAAGCATCTTTTGATGGATGAAAAAAAAATCTACTGTTGTTGCCTTCCTCCTCCCGACTGCTCCTCTTTTTTTAGTGCTTCTTCTTCTTCTTCTTCTTCTTCTTCTTCTTCTTCCTCTTCTTCTTCTTAATCCCTAGTCTATATAAGCATAATTTTGTATCATAGTAAGCATCTTTTGATGGATGAAAAAAAAAATTCACTGTTTAAGCATAATTTTGTATTGCCCTACGCCATCTTTGTTTCAGGCAACCACAGGACGTTTCATTAACCACACAAAACCAACTGAACACTCTTACAAAAAATCCCACACAGCCTTACCACCCATCAGTGTAAAAAAAAAAACAAGAAACCCAAACAGAAAACCAGTGAGACAAATCCCAAACAGTGCAGGATACCTCAAAGGCGTGTCCTTCAAGACCAAGGTCGTGATACAAGACGTGTACCACCATCGAGTTCATCCCAATCAAACTCATCCATTCCAGTACAGTACCATCAGGAGGTCATAATATGGGCGAGGTCAACAAAATTATGTAGACCCTAATGAGAGAGTCATGAACATATCAAATTGGAGGCCCCTACTTTTGACGGTCGTCTTGACCAATGGGGTTTCACTAAGTGGTTGCATGAAATGGACCATTTTTTTTAGTGGTACAAATTATCAGATAATAGGAGGTCAAGTTTGCTAAGATGAAACTCAATGGGAGTGCTCAGCTTTTCTGGGAGTGCGTCGAGGAACTCCTCATTAGGAGGAATGAGCCTCCTATCCTTGACTGGGTTGAAATGAAGCTTGAACTTCAACAGAAATACTTGCCCCGGTCATATCGAGGTAACCTTTTGGACCAATGGAAAAATTTGAGCAAGGAAATAGACTTGTCATTGACTATGCTGCACAATTTGATGAGTATAAGATGAGGTGTGCTGTATTCGAGGATGAAGCTATGGCCCTGAGTAGGTTTATTAGAAGAGGCCTCAATGACGACCTCTGGAGGGAACTTTTTCTCCAAGGTATCACCACCCTTAACCAAGTGTATACCTTAGTCCATGATTATTAGTTGGCAACCAAAATGCAATTTACAAGGCACATTGACACCTGAAACACAATCACCAAGTCTCTGCCTTTGGGTAGTAATTCCTTGCTAGGACCTCCTCCTTTGAAATCCAATTCTAAGAGCATTTCTATTAAACTCTTCAAATTTAACTTTTTTCTAAAATTTGAAAAAACTCACAAAGATGCCATTTAACAAAAGCTCTTTACTCTATTTCAAATTTAACTTTTGTAAGAGAAGCTCTCCAAATACCAAGAGCCAAAAACAGAAAGTTATTTAGCTTTTTAAGTGTAGATATTCATTTCCCTTCTCTCTATCGTCTACCAAGAACAAAGAAAGAATAAAAAATAATATTTAACGAAAGTAGAGAAAGATATAGAGAGTTTTGATGTTTGGTACTTTTAAAAGTGGCTCTCTAATTTTGAAAAAGTGGGTTTTTCTCTTCAAATTTAATTCTTTTTTGAAGAGCTTAATAGGAGTGCTCTAATGGTGCTGCTGCACTTGTTAGGGATGACAAAGGTAAGGGAGTAGCTAGTGATCCACAAGATGCATTTTAGGGTTCAATGCTTCAAGTGTTATGGTTTCAAGCATGTTGCCTCTAACTGTGCCAACAAGGCCCTTGTCTTTGATGGGAAAGAGTATGTGAGTGAAGAAGAGGCGTCGAAAAACTGATCTATGAGCCTAACCCTGATGAGTTCTGGGACTTAGATGATGATTGCTCAAGCGATCCTAACCATCTAGGTTGCATTCGTGCTACCTCATTTCAGATAGGTTAGCTAGAGAGTGGCCTTGAAATACCTGGAGTGGGTGTGGTAAGCTGTGCGCGTGAACAACCTAGAGAGGTTTTTGTGGTCTCTCAAGGAGAGCCAATGAAAGAGATAGGTTCTGGACATTCAGATGCCCCTAAGGTTGTCAAGTTATCTGGTCTTCTAAACCTACCTTATGGTCACATCAATAGGTCAATAGGTTTGAGTCCATTTGAAGTTGTTAATTGTTATAAGCCTAGAAGACCTTTAGATCTTCTCCTGCTGTCCCCTCATGTTATAGTTCTTGAGTTAGCCAATACATTTGCAGGACATTTGCATGACTTGCATAATGAGATCAGTAAACAAATTCACTCAAATAATCCCCAATATAAAATTGCAGCTGATGACTGCTGCAGCTGCAATCAGCTGCAAGGCATTTCCCACAAACTCATGATGCCTACCAATTCATCCCACAATAGCTGCCTATCATTATCATCATTGGGACCACACACACCTGCGAAAGCCCATTCGAAGTTATCACTAATACTTCGAAAAGAACATGCAATGATAAAACGCCCCACACAAATGTCCAACTTTTCCACCACCCTTCTATCCCATATAAGCAAAATACCTCCAAAAGCTCTTGGATGGTATAAGGGAGCTTGACATCTCTGGGGAAGGTAGAGGGTTGAACGATGAGGAAAGGAGGCACAAAGTTGAGTTATCTTCGGAGTTGGAGAGATTGCTGTTGTGTGAGGAGATAAGCTGGCGTCAAAAATCTCGGGCTCTATGGTTAAGGGAGGGGGACAAGAATACCAAATTCTTTCACAAAGTGGCAAATTCAAACAAGAGAAACAATGCCATTGAGTCTTTAATTATCAATGGTTCTTTGTCTTCGGAAGCCACTGATATCAAGGCGCACATTGTTCAGTTTTATACACAATTGTTCACTGAAAGCTATAGTCGGAGGCCTATACCGGACGGTTTATCGTTTCAGTCTATTGGAAGTGAGGAAGGTTTGTGGTTAGAAAGGGATTTTGAAGAAATTAAGGTGCTAGAGGTGGTAAAGGAGTTACAAGGAGATAAATCCCCTGGCCTCGATGGTTTCTCATTGGGTTTTGTGCAATAATGTTGGGAAGTAATTAAAGAAGATATAATGTATGTTTTCAGTGATTCCCACAACAAGGTAAGGTTTCAAAAAAGCCTTAATGCAACATTTATAGCGCTTATTCCAAAGAAAGCAGGGGCAGAGGAGTTAAAGGACTTTCGACCTATTAGTTTGGTGGGCATTGTGTATAAATTGATTTCCAAAGTGCTAGCGAATCGACTGAAAAATGTGTTAGAGAAGATAATATCAAAGTCTCAAAATGCGTATATCAAGGGGAGACAGATTCTAGATTCAATTCTGATAGCTAATGAATGTATTGATAGCCGGCTTAGATCTGGTGAACCCGATTTGTTATGTAAATTGGACTTAGAGAAGGCGTATGATCATGTGAATTGGGAGTTTTTGCTATTCATATTGCAACGAAGTGGGTTTGGGGTGAAATGGAGGAATTGGATAGCGTTCTGTATTTCCACAGTTCGATATTCAATTTTGATTAATGGAGAACCCTTAGGTTTTTTTAGTAGCTCCCGAGGTATAAGACAAGGGGATCCACCATCTCCTTTTCTGTTTGTTATTGTGATGGAGGCGCTAAGTAGAATGATGGAGGCTACTGAAACTAGTGGTCTTGTGGCTGGTTTTTCAGTGGGATTAAGGAACAATCCTTATCTCAATGTTTCACATTTGCTGTTTGCTGATGACACATTAATTCTTTGTGGGGCTGATGAGGAACATCTCAGAAATCTGCGGTGTCTTTTTCTATGTTTTGAAGCGGTCTCGGGACTGAAAATTAACTTGTCAAAGTCTGAGATTGTTCCAATTGGTGAGGTAGAGGATATTGATAGGCTAGCAAACATTTTTGGGCGTAGGGTGGCAGGATTACCTATGAAATATTTGGGTCTTCCTCTGGGGGTACCTTATAGGTCTACCACCATTTGGAATGATATTACTGAGAAGATGGGAAGGAAATTGGCAGATTGGAAGAAAATGTATCTATCAAAGGGTGGGAGGCTTACACTTATCAAAAGTACTTTATCCAACCTCCCTACATATTTCTTGTCTTTATTTCCTATTCCTGTGAGTGTGGCGAATAGACTGGAGAAGCTGCAAAGAGATTTCCTGTGGGGTGGTCTAAATGAGGAGCCCAAGTTCCATCTAGTGAAATGGGCTCAAATTTGTTCTCCCATGCAAGATGGTGGTTTAGGAATTCGAAACTTGCGCACTTTCAATCTCGCTTTATTGGGTAAATGGTTATGGCGATATGCAACGGAAAGGGAAGCGTATTGGAGGTTGGTAGTAGAAGTTAAGTATGGGTGTATGAATGGTGGATGGTGCACCAAGGTGGTGGAGGCCCTTATGGAGTTGGGGTGTGGAAACATATTCAGAGAGGGTGGAAAGTTTTCTCAAAATTTATTACCTTCGGAGTAGGAGATGGCTCCCACATTAGATTTTGGCATGATATTTGGTGCGAGGATCAGTCCTTAAAGGAAGCATTTCCTGCATTATTTCGAATTGCGAGTAATAAGGAGGCATGGGTTAGGGATCATATGTAGCTGGTCAATGGTGTTATACAGTGGAATGTTCATTTTTCACGGGCAGTACAGGATTGGGAGGTAGAGGTGGTGATGGCTTTTTTTGGGAAGTTATATGCTTTCCGTAATCACATGGGGGTGTCGGATTGCATGCGGTGGACTCCTTCTAAATGACATATCTTTGAGGTCAGGTCTTTTTTTTCGTAAGCTTTCTTCCTTGGGGACATCCTCTTTCCTGTGGAGGAGTATATGAAAAGTAAAAGTTCCATTGAGAGTTAGTTTCTTTGTGGACAGTGACTCTTGGAAAGATTTTAACCTTGGATAATTTGCATAAAAGAGATATCATTGTGGTGGGATGGTGTTGTATGTGCAAACACAATGGCGAGTCTGTAAACCATCTTCTTCTTCACTGTGAAGTGGCCCGAACTTTATGGAGTATAGTTCTCTCTTTTTACTGTTACTTGGGTCATGCCTAATGAAGTGGTAGATTTGTTAGCCTGTTGGCGCGGTCAGTGAGGCATTATTTTAGCTAAGAAGGTATGGCAAATTACACCATTGTGCGTCATGTGGATTATTTGGCGAGAGTGGAATGGAAGATGTTTTGAAGATCAAGAAAGGTCAATGGAGGAGCTCAAAAAGTTGTTTATTCAAACTCTGTTCCATTGGACTGACGCTTTTAGTATGCCTCAATTTTCTACTGTGTCTCAATTTTTATCTTTATGTTCTTCTTTCTGCCTTTAGTGGAGCATTTTTTTGTATTCTTCTTGTGTACTAGGGTTGCGCCCCTCTGTGCTTTTCAATCAATCACTTATTTATCAAAAAAAAAAAAAAAAATTGCAGCTGATTTATGTAGGAGTCTCATTGATTTTCATTTAGAGGATTATGTCATGGTCTGGATTAAATCCAAAGAGTCTCCACATGGATCTGTTTGAAAATTGCAAGCTGTAGTGCTTGGCTTTTCAAAGTGTTGCAGTGGGTTGGGCCAAAAGTATATGCCATTGATGTTCCACCCGACCCTGGTATTAGCTTCACACTTAATGTAGAGGATCTATTTGCTTATACAGGACCCACTATTATCCCAAATGATCCTTTCAAGGAGCCTTCCCTTGTCCCCAATACCAATCCTAAACTTGATCCTAGCTGCTTCTTGAGTTCTTATGGGGGAGGCTGTTCGCAGCATGTTGAGCCATTCCTCACCCATACAACCATCCTTTCCACCAGCACATAAAGAAAATATTGCTGCTATTTGGATGAGCAGGTTCTTTTTTCCAGGGATGGAGGAGTCCAACGTTTCCCAGTTCGTTGGAGAGGCCAACTAGACTAAAACCGCACATGGGTCGCCAAAGACATGTTGCAGCAGCTTGATCCTGATCCTTGGGAGTACTACCAGAGCTACTAGAAGCTATACTCGACGGGGTCAACTTCTTCCTGTCCTGGGAGAGTTGATGGGGACACCCAATACGGGTCAGTGATTACACATGTTTGGCCTTGATATGTTATGATATTTTATTGTTATCTTATTTTATTTTTCAATGGGATGGTATTTTTCAGACTTTGGGTTATGTTAATTTAGTTGAGCTTTATGTTATTTTAGTGGGGCTATCAGCCCAAGTGTCAATAAGGTTAGGGTTAGGATTTTATCCCTACTCTATTTAAACATAATTTTGTATTGTGGTAAGCAACTTTTGATGAATAAAGAAAACAATTGACTGTTGCCGCCTTCCTCCTCCTGACTTCTCCTCTCTCCCGTGCTTCTTCTTCTCTCCTCTTCTCAGCTTCTTCTCTCTCTTCAAACTTTCTTCTCAATTGCTTGTTTTCCCACATCACTTAGCATCATGCTAGCATGAGATTAGATCATCTAGGAAGTACATTTGCAGAAACAACTGATTTAAAGTCTAAGCTTAGATGTAGCAATGCTCGTTGCTGACTAGGCATTTACTAGTGCTTATTATCAAAAGGCTCCTATTTTGCTGACTTTTAGTAAGAGTGTTTGAAAATGCTCATTTTCATGTATTAGAGCAAGCGTAGGTCACAAACATATATCTGGACCGATTTGTCTTTACAAAAAGGCAAAAATAAGTGACAAACTCATATTTCATGCCCCAAAATTAAGTATTCTTTTTGGTCAAACAGTTTGTACCATCTTAATAAGGCTTGGAGGACATTCATCCACCTAAGGTTCTGAAATATGTGGGGTACTGCTACTTGCCAGCACATATTGACAAAAATTGTTTATACAGTAATGGCTTGTTGATATAGTGGTAATTATTTAGTATTTAGGGGCATTCTGATTTTTCTTTGTTTATGATGTTCCTAGTATCCTAAGATATTATTAGAACAAAAGGTTTTAGTGATGCAGACAAAAAAAATTAAAGAAACCTACTTTTGCCTACTCCAGCTCATAGTCCAGATACGTCATTACACAGCTCACACCTCCTCATTTTCAATTAAAATATTTCTTAGGCTTTTTCAGTTTTAATATGTTGCATAATATCTCTCACGAAGATTCTGATTATTTCTTCATCCTTTGGTCCTTTTTCTATCACAGACTAGTCTTTCTTCCTCAACTATTTTTATTTGGATCCAGTTTTAATCTCCTCCATTTGTGATTGTTTATACATTTATGCATTTTCTTTCAGAAGAAAGTGGGCTAAAGAAACCTGAGGAGAACCAAAAAGCAGAGGTCTGAATCTCTGCTAGATTAACTAATGAGTCCAGATTAGTAAATTCTATTGATTATATGTTTGTGAAAAAGTAACTTTTATGAACAGCAAGCACTTCAAAGAGATGCTCCACCAAATCCCTTCCTGTTTCTCTTGAATGGACTCGGAATATTTAGTTCTGGTGTGATTGGTGCTCTGTATGCATTGGCTCAAAGGGAAAGGACAGCTACTGACGCAACAATAGATTCTGTAAGCCACTAATGACCTTCGCAATCAAGCTTTTCTTATAAACTGATAGACTTGGAAACCTTTGAGCATTCTAGACAATCCCTTCTGAAGGAGCTCTTTTGTTTTCTATCATTACTATCATTTTATTGGCAGAGTATATTTTGGCTGGTTGTTGGATTTTATCCCATATATGCACTGCTTGAATTTCACAGATGAAGTCCCAACTGAAAGAAAAGGATGTTGCCATTGTTTCGTTGGAGAGAAACTTTGAATCAAAGCTACTGAAAGAACAGGAAGAACGAACCAAGCAACTGAGAAAGGCAAAGGAGGAGCAGCAGGCCTTATTGAACCAACTAAATTCAGCAAACAGTACAATTACAGGTTTGGGGCAGGAGCTGAAAAGAGAGAAAAGATTGATTGAGGATCTTAAAGTTCAAATTCAGTGTCTTGAAACCAGCCTTTCAAAGGCTAGGGATGATAAAAAGGAAGTTGAAGAGAATTTGAAGGAAAAGCTTGATTCAATTGAAGTCTTACAAGAAAGGATCAATTTGCTCATCTTAGAGCTCAAGGATAAAGAAGATAATGTTCGAAGTCTTAGCTCTTCTCTTGCTGAAAAAGAATTAGAGTTGAACAACTTGAATTTTACCTACAAGCAAACTAAGGATGAACTAGCTAAAGTGCATTCAGAAATCCAAGGATTGGAAGGTGAATACCTGAAAATTCAAAAGGAACTAGAATCAAAAAATTCTTTGTTGGACGAATTAAACACAAGACTAAGTTCTTTAACTTCTGAGAGAGATGATTCTAAGTGGAAATTGGATGTGATTCAGGAGGAATTCAATGATCTGAAGTCATCTTCTGAGAAGAAGGCAGCTTTGGATGCTAAGCATTTGGGAGAAAAAGAAGAGGAACTTCAGCAGCTAAAGCAAAAGCTTGAACTTGCTCTAAATGAAGTGAGTGCAATCCAAGCAATAATTGCTGATTTGACCCAAGAAAGGGGTAATTTGAAAGAAATGCTAGATATAGAATTGAGCAATGTACAGCATCTAAAACACGAGCTCAAGAGCACTAAGGAAAATCTTGGAAATTCAAGAAAAGAGGTGTCTGATCTGACAAGTAAACTGAAGCAGTCTAGAAATCTGTACACAGAGCTTGAAGGTGAGGTCTCTAGGGTTCATGCAGAGTTTTCTCAAGTTAGGGAATCACTCCAGAGGAAACTTGATGAGGCAACACTAAGTAGTGAAGCACTGGCCAGTGAGCTTACAGCAGTGAAGGAACTTCTGAAGAAAAGAGAGGAGGAGCTGCAAATTGTGTCCCATGAAGTAGCATCTGCAGTGGAAAATCGCGATAGCCTACAGAAGGAATTGGTTGGTGTGTATAAAAAGGCAGAAACTGCAGTAAATGATTTAAGAGAAGAAAAACGGCTAGTTTCTTCTTTAAGCAAAGAAGTACAGGCTTGGGAGAAGCAAATCTTGAAGGACAAGGGGGCCCGGAAATCCCTTGAAAGAGACCTGGAAGAGGCTACCAAATCACTTGATGAGATGAACCGACATGCTTTGACACTTTCTAGTGATCTAGAGAAGGCAAATTCTAGAATCTATGACCTTGAGGATGAAAAGGAGGTGCTTTACAAGTCTCTTACTGAGCAAAAGAACGCATCTAAAGAGGCCCGCGAAAACGTGGAAGATGCACATGACCTTGTCATGAGGCTTGGCAAGGAAAGGGATAGTTTGGAGAAGCGAGCAAAGAAACTTGAGGAGGAATTGGCAGCTGCAAAGGGTGCAATATTGCGGTCAAGGAGTCATATTAATTCAACAAAAGCACATGTAAATAATCAGCAAGCACAGCTAGGTGAAGCTGAAGGCAATGCCACTGTTACTGCAAAGAAAAGTGGGAGGAGGAGGAAGGCTAGTTCCCAAGAATCTTGATTCCCATAATCTTTTCTTCCCACCATGTTCAAATGCTCTTTGTATCCTTAGAAGTGAGTACTATGTATGTACTTTAGGAGTTTCATTGCCGGGTTTTGTTTCCATTTGTATGTATAGTAGTATCAGGTTCTGGAATGTTTTTGACTGATGGAATATGGTATGAATTTTTCAAATTTTCTTTATATATCCTTATATTGATCCAAGCATTGCAGGAAGCATTTTGTTTACCTTCTCTGGCTAATTAAAAGAACAAAAAATAAATTAAAAAAAATTCCAAGGTAAGTGGGATGGCTTTAGATGTAGAAGAAGAAGTGATTTTTCTTTACCTGCCTGCAATTAACTGAGAAGTTGGTAAAATAGCAATTAAAAAGAAAAAAATAATAATAATTAACTCAGGCGAGCGACCACAGTGGGAGTCGAACCCACGACCTTTTGATCCGAAGTCAAACGCGCTAATCCACTGCGCTATGCGGTCACCTGGTGCAATGTATATAGAGTATATTTAAATATCACAAGACCAACAATGATAGGTTGCTATGAAAAAGAAGTCAAAAACAAATTAATGTCCAGTTACCAAAAATCATTTCAAGTTTTCTAGTCCTAATCTGTAAGGAAATAGGTGGCTTTCAGGTTTATCCCAAAATTATCCCAACCTCTATTCTAATTTGTTTCACACGTTAGGGGCGTACTCATGACATATGAGTAATTTGCTCCATCATTTGTTGGAGTAATGTCAAGTACCATATTTTTATCATTATAAAATCTTTCTAAAGTTGATGTGGCTTTTAAAATTATAATTAATTTTAAATGAATTATACTTGAATTTTGATCCAATAGTGATTTTGAAAGCCACATCAGCTTTAAGAGGATTTTAGGAGAATAAAAATATGGTACCTAGAATTACTCTATTTGATGGGGTTTGTTATATCAACTTTTTTTTTTTTTTTTTTTCAAAAAAAAAAAGTATATTAACAAAATTAATATATATAATATTAACAAAATTGTATTGTTAATGGTCTCTTTACTCTCTTTCTCGTTTTGTTTCCTTTTTTTAAAATAATAATAATAATAATAATAATATATTAATTATTGGGTTTTCACTCGTTTAAAAAATGGTCCCTATGCTTCAACATTAAAAAATAAAATAAATTCAGTCTGAGGTTTCAAGCTTTAAAAAAATCAATCCTACTATAATCTTTTTCATTCAATTTATTTTATTTTAAGGAGAAGACATTTTATACTTATTTATTAATAAAAAGATCATGAGCAAAAGCTCTTACAAATAGAGTAAAAAACTCTGAAGCAAATCATAGTCGAAGCTACGAGATTACAGAGGTCAAAAATATCAATGAATCAACATCCACTAACCCATGACTAGCCTTTAGTTTTAACAGCATATCTTTTCCAGACAGACTCAATCCAATGCATATGTAGCTCTTATTCCTCGACCCTGAGAGCAGAAAACCCCTATATCGAAACTCATCCTCCTCGACCCAATAATTAGGATACCGTTCACATCCATAACCCAAGGGTATGGACCAAAAGCAAATATCCCACAGATCATCAAGCGGGCAGATCAAAAGAGAGGACAGAGAGCCTTATTACGAGCAACAAAAACACAAGAAAATAGAAAGAAAAAAAACAGGTAGGTTACAAACAAGAAAAAATTGGAAAAGAAATACAAAGGAAAAAAGAGACAAAAGCCAAAAAAACACAAAAACAAAAAGCGATACCAAAAGAAAATAGGCATCAGCGAGGCTGCCGAAAAGCGACGGAAGGAGACGATGGACATGGACGGAGCCGGAGTGCTAGTGGGAAGAGCGCGAGTCGACGTGGGTCTGGCGGGGGACAGTAGATCCGACTTAGACCACTATGATCCAAGAGCCAAGCCAGAACTGAAAATTGACTCGACGGATCTAAGCTCAAGGGCAGTAGGAGAGGGGCTAAACCAAAAACGGGGCAAAGGAAGGGAAAAAGGCAGAAAAGAAAGGGAAAAAACACCGCATAAGGAGCTAGGGAGCATCAGGTAAATAGTTTATCTCATAAGGTGAAGAGGGGGAGAGAAAGCAGCAAAGGATGAGGGGAGAAGGGGGAGATCAAAGGTTCTCCCCCTCTTCCTGTGCGGCGTTCTCTACTAGGAGAAGAAACCCTAGGAGAGAGGGAAAACTTTAACTTTCTTTGGGTTATTTTTTCATTCAAATTGCCAGTAGAGTTTCTACAACGTGAACAAGGTTTTTTTTTTAAAGGAAAAACATTTCATACTCATTCATTAATAAAAAGTCGCGAGCAAGAGTTCTTACAAACAAAGTAAAAAGTTCTGAAGCAAATCATAGCCGAAGCTAAAGTTACAGTCATCAACCAAACATGGCAAACAAAGGCAACAACATCCGCTAACCCATGACTATTATCAGGTTTAAGTTCAGATCTGCACCAAACAGACACAATCCAATGCATAGGTAATGCTTATTCCTCTGCCCTGAGGGCAAAGAACCCCATTTTGTTTAGTAGCCAACCATCACGTGATAATAAAGATACTCTCTACAATTTGTGTTGAATTTTAATTATACCAACTACAAAATAGTAATACAAATAAATAAATAAAGGTGGATGGGTCTTTACCAGAAGTAGCAATTCGTATTCGTGTATCGAATTTGGATTGTATCGAAGCATATGAGTAAAATTATATAAGTTAATCTTAACTCGACTCGTTTAATTAAACGGGTCAAACCTCCAATCCTAATCCTTTAATTTTGTATTAAGTTCGTGTCGAGTTCACGGGTCATATCAAATTTTTTTTGTCATTTATGTCATATGGCAGATTCAGGTCGTATCGAAACATGTAGATAAGATTGTATAACTCAAACTTAACATGATATATTTAATTAAACATGTCAGACTTACAAACCTTAACCCTTTAATTTTGTGTTAGGTTTGTATCGAATTTGTGAGTCATGTCAAAAATTGATAGCCCTAATCTCCACAGCCTTCACGTAGACCCCAACTTCTTTTTTATGTTTTTTTATTTGTTTTTATTTTTTATTTTTAAGTAACAGGATATAATTAGAATTTCATACATTACATGGCAGTTGGTAACTAGGTGGCTTGCTAATATGACAGAAATTTCACCTACAATTTGGTCAAGCACTTGACCGATGAGAAATGCTAGAGGTTAATATATATTTTTTATATTTGGCCCATGCTCTCTTGCAATCGACCATTAGATTTGTAGACTTGTGTGGACTCTACATAAGTCAATGGTGGGCCCTACAAATTTAATGGTTGATTTATTATATTTTTAGAAGAATATGAGCCAAATTTGGAGAACATATTATAGATTAGGTTAAAAGAAATTCCTCCAACCCAGTTGGGAGGAAAACTCTATCCTATTGAGTATTGACCCCTAGTATTTCTCTTTTTCAAACATATGAAAAAATAGGGGCCAACTTTTGTTTTGGACACAAATTTTCTCCAAATTAGTTTAGAAGAAATTTCTTTTAAAATACTTTAATAAGTGACAAGTGTCATTCAACATATTTAGATTTCTCAAAAATTAATGTTTGGGTTCATAGATTAATGGTGGAATGGCAATAAATAACTTTTAAAATATTAAAAAAATATGTGAGAAATGACATTTGACACTTACTAGACTAGTTTAAAGAAAATTTCGCCGAAGTTTGAGTCATTCAATCTAATTGAAATAAATTTAACTTTTTCATTTTTTTTTTGTTATAAAAGAATGGAGAAAAATAATAAAAATAGAAAGAAAGAAAGAAAAAACAGAGCACCAGCCTGGGCTCTCAGTTTTGAGTACGCAAGGCGCAGCAATTTGGAGTGGTGCGAATATCCAACAAACAAAAACCTCGTGATTCCTTGCGAGAAAGAAAACTTTCTCTCGCACTCTCTCAACAATCTCATACGGTCAGCTTCTACCTGTCGATCTACTTCTTCTTCTTCTTCTTCTTTTCTCTATTTAGTCTTTGATCAATTGAATTTTAATCTGGACCTTCCAGCCCTTGCTACAATCATATTCACGCAAATCTGAATTTCACTTCAGTCTCTCAGAAAAACTGGGTCTTGCTTCAGCAACTGGTTATATTTTCTGGGAAAAACTTTTTGCATTTTGGTTCATTGCAGATCCGAATCCACAAGACATGGGTTTGAATTTGAGTATCAGGAAAGTAAATAGAGGAGGGGAATTGGGAACACTGAAGGAATCAGATTGATTTGGGTTTTTCGATTTTGTTACTGCAGTATTGGGTTTTCTTTCGAAAGTAGTTTAGAGTTTAGAGTAGTGGATTTAAGGTAGTTTGAGTCGAAGGATTTGAGAATTGGGTTTGTGATGGGTTAAAAAATTGTTCGAAGTTCAGAAACTATTCGTGGGTATTATGGATATGGGTTTGATTATTGCGAGGATTTGAGAATTGAGTTTCAGATTCTGTGGAGAAGAATTTTTTTTTGACTTGGAGAATTGGTTGGTGGGTTTGGGTTGCCTGGAAGAGGTGCTGTAGTCATGTTCTATGGTTCTGTTTCATGGGACCCTTGGCTCATTGTTGCCCAAATTGTTTGCCTTCAATGCTTATACTATCTCAGTCTTGGAGTATTCTTGACAATTCTTGTCGGGACTCGCGTGTCTAGGATGAGCCTGGTGTATTTCTTTGATTATGCCACTGCCACTACCTCTACAGTTACCGGCTGGTCTGTCATTGCTTCGTTTCTGCTCAGCTCGTTTGCAGGGTGAGAATTCCATTTCACTTTTATTTATAATTTCATAACTTAGATCCTTTGCTTTTGATGTCTCTGGCATAAATATGAATCTTAGTTTTTATTTCCGTTCAGCACGACATTTCTAAATTTTGAGTAATTAGAAATATTTGTGGATTTCTATCTCCTGCTTTTTACTTTCCAACTCCTTAAGTTTGTATGAGGTGTTATGCATGGTATGATGCAGACATGATGTTGTTATTGCCAAACCTTTATTAATTGCGATAAACTAAATGATTCCATTTTGGCTAAACTGCTCAATCTAGAACCATATTCTAGTTATTTTTACCCCATAATGTCATCTGCCATAGTATTGCGCATGTCCTTGTCATCCTTCTACTTATCCTTGTTTGCCTTCAACTGAATCACATTTTACTGGTTCAGAGGTCAGATTTTGTTATCATTTGTGAAATCATGGAAGTTGGCTTTCTCTTATCTTTTCTTTAGTATTTGTTATGTTTCTAATTGGGCTTGTAACTGCCCAGTTCAACATCCTCACCATGGTATATTAATTTTGGGAACATGTTTTTCAGTTAATGTGCAGTGGATGTCTTGTTTTTATCATTTAAAAGTATATGGTTAAGCATTCCTCTATTGTATGTATACCAATGACAGCTATATTATCTCTTTGTATATTGCACTTTTTAAATTATTTGGGCAATACATCTTGATGTTCCCCTCATTTTATATGATTTATAATGTTCCCCTCATTTAAGATGCCAAATATGGTGACAGTGGATTTTCATAATCATCTATTTTTTTACCATCCATCCTTTTTTCATTTCTCATCTTTTCTGTTAATTTTTCTTGCAGTAAAGCCTTTCTTGTTGACATTGGAAGTTTTTGGTTTCATTCTTTTGAGTTTTACTATTGATGTCATGCTTTTCAAGTTGGTCCATGAACATTCCTTCTGCCTTCCGTTTATTCTTGCAAAACGCAAGATGTCAAAGCTATCATCAATGATTTTGTTGCCAATTCGGGTTTGTTTTGTTTAAGATTGAACATCCTCAAACTTGAAGGATGTAGTCATTCTGGTGTTCAGCATGGGCTTGATTTAGTAGTTCTCTCTCCCTCCTGCATGAGTTCCTAATCATTTATGGATTTTTAATTTAGTCTATTCTACTAGCCTTCTACTCTAAGTTAGTATGACAAAAAATGCCTACGAGCTGGAGATGCAGGACATAAGCTGTATTGGGCTTAGATACCAATTTGATGTAGGATATTTAGGAAATTCAGCACTAGATTAGGGTTCTTGATAAGTACTTGAAGGCTTCCTTGATAGTACTCCCGACAGTATCCTTCTTTCCAAAATAGTGAACCACCTTCCTGATCTGAAAAACACAACTACCCCACCCGCTCCCTTCTCAGCCCCTCCGGAGTGATGATGAAGCTTTGCCACCCTCTTGCTCCGTATTCTGATACCTCCAAAAACCTACCATGGCTATTCATACGTCTTGGGCAATGTGCACTATACGATCCACTCTGAAAGTCCTATAGAAGTCCTGAAGATTGTCTGTTCTAATCAACTCCTCCTGTCTTTAACAATCAGCCCATGCTCGGCTTGCCCCAGTAAAAACCTCTGTTCCTCTCGGAAAAATGAATACCACTGTTACCAATCTCAGACAACATTTTAAATAATTTTGCTTCGACATAGAAGTAGCCCAAATAACCCATTGCTAATCAAAAGAAATACGAACCGCAAAATCCTTAATGATAATGCTGGGACGTGCCCTCACGCGCCAACTACCAAAGCCTCTTTTGGTATTTTTTCACAGTTGCATTTATTTTTTTTATCTTTTTTTGTTTCAACTTTTGCCTATTCTTGAATAGTACGTGTAGCTGATCGATATGTACTGAGAATAACTGTATAGTCTGAATTTTGAACCATATCTTATTTATCAATTTCTTTTCCTACAAGAGTGAATTGTCCCTCATGTCCTACCTGTTCTCCATTGAGCAATTCGGAGGCTTTCTCCTCATCAAAAGCTTCTAGCTCACCTTTTCATCAAGTTGTATTGAATCCTCTAGCCTTTTGAGCTCTGCTGCTTACTCTTCTGGCTTTTCGAGCTTTCCTGCATATTGTCTAGACTCATTCACATGCTCTTCTAGCCTTCCAACCTTTTGTTGGGGCAGTTTCTCTCTATTAGGCCTTTTCACTTGCTTCCCATGTTGTTTTGGCCTTTTGCATGCATTTTTAGCCATTCAACATTATATCTAGACTTGAAAATTGTACAGTCTGTTTGGCAAGATTTTTTAAAACTCTTTCGCATCTCAAACGTTGAAAACTCTTTTTAAATATCAGTTAACCAAACAGATTTCAGATGTGGCCTCCGCCATTTACACATTTTTCAAAACAAACCACAACTCTTTTGGTAAAAAAAAAAAACACTTCTCACCAATCACTATTCTATAAGTAAAACGCTAGACGGTTTTTATTTTATTTTATTTTATTTATTTATTTATTTTTTTAAAGCTAGAGGTTTATTTTTTCAGTTGTGGACGTTCCTTATTATATATTAAAAAAATCTGGCATGGTAGTCGTCCACCCAGTCGTGGTGGCGGTCACTGCAGTGGCCACTAGGGCCGTTCGACAGCCATGGGGCAGCATCCTTTTTTTTTTTTTTTTTTTTTTTCCTAAAAAAAGTTTCTTCTTTTATTATGTAGAAATAGTTCTCATTTGTTTTTCAGAGACGTCAGGAATTTTTTTTGTGGACCCCACCAAATCAAATCTCAATTTTGACCTTTTTGAGAACTCTTTTCAAAACTCAAAACACTTTTCAGCACCTAACCAAACCTACCCCTAGTTTTTTTCATAAATCTTAATAACATCTCAACTGGATAGCCTTTTTGCAATAGCATCTTCTAAATCTTCTACATATATATATGAGATCTTTTTTTATTTATTTATTTTTTTTTAAGTTCAGTTCTCATCCTACTGTTGAATTGAACAATAGTCATAGTTTCATTTTCAAACTCAAGAAATAACTCCTTATATCTTCTTGCAAAATCAGTCGCATACAAATCACCCTGTTGAAGAATATACAACTTGTCAAGAAGATCATCCTAAAGATCTTGAGGACAAATTTTGTCTCTTAGAAGTGCCTTACTCTCTTCCCAAATCAAATTTCTTGTGTAGGATCTCCCACAATGTGAAAACATCATGCAGAACCTTGCATTGCTACCATTTTGATGTAGTATAGAAGTTGTAGTGGGCTTACAAAGATTGAGATTCCCAAATATAACAGGAAATAAATAAAAGAATTTCAAAACCAAGTTGGAAACTACTAAACCTAATAGAAAAAGAAATCACAAAATAAAACACAAGGCATAAAAGAAGACTCAGGGGCCTCTGTTACAACCCATGTCAGCAAGTTTGAGATTACTAGATTACTCCTATTCTAATAGAACTTCGGTAAAAGATAAGACTCAATCGTAACTAGAATAGATTAGAAAGGACGCAACCCTAGTACACAATAAGTAAAGAAGAAAAAACCCCTTTAATGAGAAAAAGAAGAACATTCTCTTTGTTTTGTTTTGAACAGCGTTCTTTGGAACTTTTGTGCTAGTTACAATCTTTACAATGTTTCATTTCTGATCATATGTAAGTTGTAAACTTGAGAACTGACGAAATGTTTCCTACATTTGGAATCATGACTAGAGTGCTTCTTTTGACTTCTCAGAATCTAGAATCTCTTAGTGTTTAAAAAATACCATGGGTTTGACATGTCCTTGTGTGTTGTGCAAGTAAATTTTCCATTTTGTTGATGTGATACTTTGTGCTAGTTACTTTTTTGTAGACTATTGTTCTAGACCTGACAAAATGCTTGCTGACCAGAAGAAAACAAAATGATGGCCATTATCCCCCCCCCCCCACTTCCTTCTAGTTTCATTCATATTGGTGGTAGAAGCTGTGCCAGTATTTGCTTTCATCCCATAATGTCTCCAAATTTTGATTGACATACATTTAGCTGGTTTGTAGTTACATCTTGTTGTTAATGAAATTGGGTATTCATGAGGACAAAATGGTGATTAAAATTTTATTTACATGGACTGGGTCCCTGTCTTTATGGTATTTTGTGCTTTTAGAGGCTGTTTTCTGCTTACTTATCAAAAAAAAGAGAGAGAGGCTGTTTTCTGCTTTGTAAAGGTGCCCTATACCTTTAAAAACGTTTTATGCTAGTCTTTCCATAAAACTAGATCTATTATGCAGTATGTGGTGTATGACTTGAGATCCTATTTAGATAAATTGAAAATGGCACCACTGTAAAAGTCAACTTAAATGTTTATCAGAAATGTTAAGGCTAAAGGTCACTTCCCCCCCTCTCTTCTGCATTCACAAAGTAAGATTTTAATCTCACATGCTCTATGAAATCAATGTCATAGAGTGCTACTCTAGTTAGGTGTTTCCTTTTGTATACTTCCTGTGTACTTAGGGCCGCCTTACACTTTTAATGATATTTGTCAATTACTTATTTAAAAAAAAAAAAAATCAATGTCCTAGAGATGAAAGGAATCTAGCAAAACTTAGTAATGGTTTGCAGATGTGTATTATCTTGGAAAATGGCTAAGAAAATACATAGTATTTTTTTTCTTTATTCAGCAAAATGAAAAAAAATATATTTCTCTTGTTGACTAGCAAATTTTTCTTGTTTATACAGAGCTGGATTTATGCTTTATCTGATTGAGAGGGCAAAAAAGTGCTTAGATTTTTCAGCCACTGTGTACATTATCCATCTTTTCATATGCATTGTATATGGAGGTTGGCCTTCCTCCATAACGTGGTGGGTTCTGAATGGTACTGGAATTGCAGTGATGGCTTTGCTAGGTGAATATCTGTGCATTAGACGTGAACTGCGAGAGATTCCCATTACACGATACCGTTCGAGTAAGAACTTTTCTTCTGTACATTAATCAAGATAAATGTTCTTTCCAGCTATTTGTTTCATAGGTGAAAGAGATTTTGTTACATCTGTTCTTGTTACATAGTTCACTATCAAATGGTGGCTGCTGACTACTTTTTAGTGGGGATTGATTTCTAATCTGTCATTTACATCAAGTCTGGTACTCAACTCCATGCATTGAATGTTGTTCCGCTGATACTGTTTTATACTCTGTTGGGTCTGCATATTAGCTTCTGAATTGTGATACTATTTATGCTTAATGTTTGAATTTGCACTTTGAGTTGTTTCTTTTTAGTTTAATACTTAGAAAATGATGGAAGCAATGCTCTGTCATAATTTTTATTACCATGAAATAGTCCATTTGCAGATATATATGCTTGTAATAGGGAATAAAACTTTAAACTTCTGCAATTCTTCTTTTTCTCTTGATGCCTATCTTATTGAGTCAACCTTCTCTTGGGCAATTTCCAATTGTTGATTTCCTTGTGGGTTGACAACAGCCTGTATGCATGATCTCAAGCAGCCATCAATTCATATAATTGGTGGGAGTTCACTGTTGTATTTCTGTCCAGAACTCGTTAAATGTATACTTGTTCGCTTGCTTTCATATATATTATTGATTTTGATTATGGTATACTATAGTTTGATATCCTTCACATGCACAGAAGAAGTTGTTGGTTGAACAGTAATGATAAGCAGTAAAATTATGACTTCTCTCTGGTTGAATCCTCGTGCATCAAATTCTTGATCAGTGCCACAATTCAGTCACAATTCAGTTATTATATGGTTATTTTACCACACATCAAAAGTCAGTTTGTCCCTTGTTATGTGTAGGACTTCTGTGAGCCCCTTGTTCTTTTGTAAACCTCTAAACATGAGTCTTTATTCTCAACCGTATTTTGGGACAAGGGATAACAATTTCAAATTTTTTATATTCTGTAAATAGACTGATCCATCTTATTGAGAATCAACCGCCAAAAGCTACTTGAGACAGACTTTCATTTTATCAAAAGTGTACTCGTAATTAAAAAAAAAAAAGAGTTCAGTACCAATTGCAATTAGTTCTCATCTTGGAAAATTTAAGAAAAATAATTGGAAGGAGATGCTGATGGTTCAGTTTGGAGAGGGAGAAAAAAGGCGGCGGGTGGGTGGGTAGTTGATCCACGTTTGGTATATCCACCTTATCCATTCTAGATGGACCCTTTTACACTTACATATTCAGGTTCATGCTTAGAAAAAAAAAATCTGGTTCATCATTTCAAGTTTATTTTATTCTAAATAAAACGTACAGGTTTGTTGCCTTAAAAGGCAGATTTCAATTATTTGTTAAAACTTAATCCTTGGGGAAGTAGATAGGGTTGAAGTTCATCTCTCTCTCTCTCCCAACTCACCCACCCTTTTTTAGATAAGTTCCATTTGGACTGTGGTATTTGCTTGCTGTGTTTCTATATTTCTTTCGCTGTGATTTACTGGCTGTTTAATGTGATACCCAACTCTTTCCGAGTGCCCCTTTGTGTTTGTTGGATTGGCAGTTGAAGGATTGTTTTTCCATATAAATATTTTTTTCCAAATATTTTTTTTTTCTTCAGATTGATGGTCTAGACTCTAGGAATATTATGGGGGCAATCTTGTGCCTACTAGAAATCTCATAGCTTGAAATAGAATACTTTACCGGATTTAGTTCCAATTGTCAACAAGGGTTGCATAGTGTCTTATTTTAGCCCTTCTTGTAGTACCAACAGGATTAATTTGCAACTATTCCCATGCAGATGTTTGACTGATATGGCAGACTGAAGAGGCAAGGGCAAAATTTTCTGTAATGGCTGTTTCTTCCATACTTTTGGAGGGAGGATCACCTGGTTCAAGCGCATCAAGTACTGAATCTATAAGGTGTGATAAGAAAAAAATAGCTTTATCTCTAGATTCTGGTGGCTATGACAGAAGAAGTGCAAAGAAATTTGAGGTGGCATTAAATGACGGGAAGAATGAGAAAATGAGTATAGGAAATGTTTCATGTATGACTAACTGTAGGTTGTTTTGGAAAATGTGATCATGCTTTATTCTGCGTCTGATATATCATTCCTGGTTTATTTGTAATATGCTTAGTTTATTTGGGTCTTATTCTTTAAGATGATCAATTGGATGAATTTGAAAAATTTATATAATTCTGTGTCAAGACTTGTTTTATATGGTTGCGGATGTTTGTTTGTTTCTCACGTACTCAACAAATTGTGTCTGAGCTGGACCAGGCATGGGTATTGAACCAATTGGGCATAGTCTATGGCTATGGGGCTAGTAAACTGTCGTACTAGGTAGCTTGTTTTTGCGATTTTTTGGCTCAAGGCTAGTTATTAATAGGTGGTTTATTCAATAAACATACGTTGATTGTCCTAATTACATGTAGGTAGAGCTTACCCCGAAGCAAACATGATTATTCATATTTCGTAGAATAGATCGTGGGTTGGTTTATAATTGATCAGTTTGGCTTGCATATATGATAGATTCTTCGAATCTCATCGATATTCATCTTTATGGCATGCTTCAAACTTTTCATAAGGATGAATGAAATTTAGACAATTTATCTTATGGCTTCTTGTTAGAGATGGCCTTTCGACGGTAAGGAATTGGTGAAATGGGGTTGTACAGGGGATGTGCTCTTCTGTAGAGGTTGTTTAGAAAGTAGAGAGCATATGTTTTTTCAATGTTGTTGAAGTCTAATTACTGATCCTTACACAAAACTGGGAAGGGGGTTAAGGGATGGAAGGCTTGCCGGTTGAAAGCTAGCATGGGAAATTTATAGTCTTTGGAAGTAAATAAATGATCTTAAACATGGGAATCAACCAAGATCAGAGGAGAAAATTGTTCAAAGATTAAGCTGGGAGATGGATCATGGCGAAAGGAAGATTTAAGCTGACACCTGAAAATATGGAATTATGCAGAAGATGGAATTTATTGGCAAGGATTCTGTGAGTTCTGAAGTCTAGTTGATTGGCTGATTGCAATTGCTTGGAGTGTGGTTCTAGATGAGAATTTACTATAACTCAAACAATATAGTTCTTTTGTTTATTTGGATTTGTTGTTGTAATTCATATAAAGGGAGGTGTGGGTCAAATTTAGCTCTGCTGAAGTAGTTAGTGAGAGCAATTGTTGAGTGCTGATGTTAGTATTCTGTATTGTTTGAGTTATTTTATAGTAAATTCTCATTCATCTTGAGCCTGTTCAAGTGCAAAAATCTGAACTTCAAAATCGCTTCTTTGATTGAAGAGCATATAGCTTTCATCTTTCCCACTAGAAAGGGACAAAAAAGAAAGAAAAAGCTACAAGTTTGATTGCCTTTAAATACTGTCGCCGACTATAAAAGAAAAGAAAAGTCCTCTCCTGAGTCCTCTGAGTAGAACTCTTGTTTGATTGCCAAGCTTTGCAAGTCATGGCTGAGGATACCACAAAGAAGAAATGTGAGCCACAGCTTCTCCAACAGAGAGGTAGAGTCCATTCACACGGAAGGATTCCAAGAGTTGTGATTGCTCTAGCTTTTCCATCACACTCCCAACAGGATTTGCCAACACAAGCTACATAACAACAACCACAACATAACTAATCAGAACCCCACCAAACAATTCTGGCATTTATGAAACTTTCTGATATAATTACTATATATTTATTTATTTTACCTTGAGTGTTCTTTTCTGCATCATCTTTCTGATTTCACATATTGCGTCTATACCACTTGTGTCTATGGCTGTCACAGCTGAGAATATAATAATAAAAAATGGTCAGCCAAATGCACCAGAATCGACATCGGTTGGTTGGACAACACTTTTTAGAGGGTGTTTTTCTGCTTTTTGATTCAAAAGATGTCAGTTTTGAGTGTTTTGTGTTTAAAGTTGTTTGCTAACGCTTTTCGTTTTTTTTTTTTTTTTTTTTTTTTTATACTAAAAAGCAAAAAGCTTGTGTCATCAAACAACGCCGATATCTTACGAAACGAGTTTAGATGACTGAAGTGTTACCTGTCATGTCTAAAATTATACATTTCAGTGTACTGGCATTGTTTGCCTTTATCCACTCTTCCTCCTCTCGAACCCATCTTAACATCCTGTGCCAAAAAACGTTAACAAGTCAAGGAGATGCTCAAGTGTATCCTACTAAAACTATATGCATAACTTCACGTAATCCCAAAGTTGTACTTAGAAGCAACTTGGAAATCATATATTTTGAGAGACTCACCTTTCTTGCAGGTAAGTTGAGTTTGCAAAGTAGATGGGAGACTCAATAGCAAGAATGAGAAATGAGGGCACCCTTGAAGCTTCTCTATACCTACTGAGGTTTTGGTATATTTGAGTGCCCTGGATATTCCCTAATGCCATTGTGTTTGGCCTGGTGACATGCAACAGAATCTTGAAAACTGATATCCCAACCTGAATTTTGCAGACAATTAGCTTTAATAAATCATCACTTATCCTAAAAGCTTAAGCCGATAAGAAGGGGCGAGTTTAATCATTTAACTCCCCTTACGTGTAGGTTTAAACTCTCATTTAATAAGTGAAGCTCAACACGTAAAACATGAAGGGGTGAAAAAGCTTACCGCAATGGCAAGTCCTAGAGGCACTGAAATGAAAAGAACACCGAGAAAGGAGCACAAACAAGCCATGAAATCAAGCTTGTCAACTTTCCACAATTTGTATGCAGCCTGGTAATCTATCAACCCGATCACAGCCGTTAAGATGATGGCCGCCAAGATGACATTGGGGGTGTAATAAAACAGTGGCATCAGAAAAAGTAGAGTCACAAGCACAGCTGAAGCCATCACAATATTTGACACTGCCGTTTGTGCTCCGGCATTACAGTTTACAGCCGATCGAGAAAATGATCCTGAAAACATTATCTTATTAGAAACTTCAGCCATTGTTAAACAACTGCATAATTTGGAAAAGGGTATCATAATTGCATGCCTGTGGTAACATAGCATGAAGAGCATGAACCAGCCATGTTCATAAGACCAATAGCCATCATTTCTTTGTTTCCATCAACTTGGTAGTTTTTCAAAGCAGCAAATGTCCTCCCCACTGCAATTCCTTCCTGTAAGTAACAATACAAAACAGCAGGAATTTGGTAAGAGAAAAACATTGCTGTGGTAAATCACCGTCAGGGAGGCCCAACACGTAGAACATTCAACTTACAGTGAGAGACAAGATCCCTGTCACGATGCCGGTTTTAATAGCGACAGCTAGATAAGGGCCACTCAAGTATAGCATGTTTAGTGAAGGGGGATTAAGGCCCTTTGGCAAATGCCCAATCTTTTCAAAAAAAAAAAGGATAAAAAGAAAGATCAATACATGATTAAACTAATGGAAAGAAAGAAGTTCCAAAACCTGCCACTTTTTAGTACTACTTACAATTGGAATTCCTCTTGCCTTAGACTTGAGGAGGAAAACTACAAGGGTTGAGAGAATAACTGAAGTTAATGGGGCTGCTGCTGAGACCCAAAAAAGCTTCGGTTTCCTATTGCTCTGTTTTCATTAATACAAAATTAATTAGAACATTAAAAACAAAAAACCAAAAAACAGAACATGTTGATGAGTAGATTATGCTTTTGAGCAGCAAAGAAACACTTACAATATGCCTTGTAGTCAACATAAAGAGGAGGAAACCAAAACCCATGACAATGGTTTGCCAAGACCACTGCACATCAATTGTACCACTATTACTCAAAATACTACTGAGGATGAAAATTGAAATTAGAGTAATATCAATAAAACACAATTCTTTTTTTTTTTTTTGTAACTAAAAAAAAAGAAAGAAATATTTTAATATCTCCAACAATTCCACCACAATAAAAGTTTGACATAAAGAATCAAACTTTTATTGTGTGGAACTGTTTGATATATTGAAAAATATATACATAATGATTCTCCCTGGAGAAAGTTGGTGGCACCAGGTCCTTCTAGTAATTATTTCTATGTTTGAGTTGCTTGGATTTATTAAAAGAAAGCATACATGGTTAAGTTGCCTTTATTAATAATTTTTTTAAAAAAAATTCTAAAAGCTCCTTTTGTGTAAATATCTAAAGTATTTGCTAAAAAAAAAAAAAAAAAGAGAATAAATTTCCATAGACTAGCGACTACTTTATTCTGGTTAATAATTACCTCATCTCTCTGGTTTAAAACAGAGGACATGACAGGAATCATTTGCATTTTGCTTGTGAAGTGGACGATCCCCAGCAATCCTTTCAACTGTTGCAATGATACGATGACGGCTGCACCAGCCATAAACCCAACTAGAGTTGCCTTTGACAGAAAATCAATTACAAACCCTAACCTGCAAATCACAAGTCAAAATCAACTACAAATTCAACAAGGAAAAGAAAATGATTATCTTCTTTTTATCAATCTCCATTTACAAATTATTCTTTTACTCTTTAAAAGGTGAAATATTCTTTTTTTAAGGTTATTAATTTATGTTGAGCATGTGTGATTGTAAAATGATTGAATCTCACGTTAAAACTGTGTCTAAAGTATGAGCGGTTAATATGACATAGTTGGATCAAAACCTATAAACTTTAGCTTTCAAATTAAGTGGTATGCTAACATACTATATTATAATCTCGTTGAGAGATTCTACAAGATGTTAATTTCTCTAACAAGTGATATCAGAGATAGGTCGGTGAAGCGTGGCATGGTGGACTGGCGCAAGCATTGACAAAGAGTTCCTAGAATAAGGGAAAAGATTCATGGCATGGGCACAAACGAGTCCTTAGAGTAGAGGAAAAAGTACACGACACGGGCAAACTCACCTAGCACATAAAAGTTGATAAAAAGTTTTCATTTGAGGGGGAGCCTAGCAATGTAGTGATGAACTCACTTATGAATATAAAAAGATTGAATTTCATATTGAAAATGAGTTACAAGTGTGAGCGATTAATATAGCATGGTTGACCCCAAACATATAAACTTAAACTTTTGGGTTAAAGACTCTATACTCAATCTCCCTAAGAATTTTTTTGTTAAAAAGACTTCTCTTTCTACCACCATTTCTAATATAGAAATAAGAGCAAATTTTGAAATAATATTACTCATTCATAATGAAATGACAAAAGAGAAGGGCTGAAGAAGTGAAATATTAGAATACCTTAAGAAACCTAGAGAAGCCTGAAAGAAACCAGCAAAGAGGGTGGCAGTGAAGGCCAACTTAAGATAGAGAATTGGGTCTTCATTAGGAGAGACTGCCTCACTTAGCATTGATCCCATCACCAAAGATGCTATTGACACTGGCCCAACTGCAAGATGTTTTGAACTTCCAAGGATTGAGTAAATCAATGGGGGCACAAAGCTTGAATCTGCATCAAACCCAGTTTTTATTTTTTATTAATTAATCAAAATAATTAATATTTTTAGTAAATACATCAGTGGTTATTGATACTTACATAGCCCGACTATAGGTGGCAAATTGGCAAGCTTTGCATAACTGATTCCCTGCAGTATAGTATTACAAACTAAATTAGATCACCAGAAAAAAAAAAAAAAAAAAAAAAAAAAGAGTTCTTGTCTCCAACGGTCAAATGGTTTGATAAAATGTATATTCCATTTCTATGATGTAGTAAATTTCCAAATAACATCACCTTATGAAAAAGGACATTGGAAAATATAGTTTATGAGGAGTAAAGACAAAAACCATGTTCATAGGATACATAATATACTAATTCATATGGTCCACGAGAAATGGAACCAAACTTCAATGACAAACATAATTAATAACTCCAAAGAGTTGGCTTGAATGGTAAGTCATTTGGTCCGGGTACTTAATGAAGTATCAAGTCCAAGGTTCAACCCCTTTTGAGTGGAAATCGAAAGCCCGAGTGTACCTAACTCTTGTAGAGGAGACGTTTTGCATGGTGTCTCAAAAATCTAGTTTGAGCGAAGCCCTGGACACCCGTATTATTAAAAAAAAAACAAGAAGAACAGAGCTTCATTTGTTTCTCTCACCTGTGGGATAGCGAGGCTGGCAATGGTAAGACCAGAGATGATATCAGAGCGCAGAAGAGGAACATTGTACTCAGAGCCCCATTGAAATATAGGGAAGAAAAACTGAAGAGAAAGGATGAATTTGTTGAGCCAAGTTTGATTCTTGAATCGGTAGAGTGGATCATCGGGGAAGAAGATCTCGGAGATCCTGTGCTTGAGTTTATGGAGAGTGGTTTTCTCTGGTGGAAGGCGAACGTCGTGAATTTGCATTGCTCCCCCCAACTCTGATGGGATTGTGAGATTGCTTTCTGGACATGCAAAGTGTTCCACTCTGTTAGAGTTGACACCCATTTCTCTTTGCTCAAAGACCCACCAAAATGCTCAACAAAAACCTCAGATACTGCTAAACAATGAAACCAAACAAAAAAACCCACTCGAATGTTGTGTGCTTGTGAAAAAAAATGAAGGGGTTCTGGGGATTATATAGATGAAGCAGAGAGAAGGGCATGTCTCAAATGGCAGTTAATTGAGCAGTTGTCAAATGTTGCGTGTCAGGAGCATTTTGGTCATTTCACTTGGATTTGAAAGATAAAATAAAAATAAATTACTTTTTTTATTTTTTATTTTTTATTTTTTTAAGAAAAAGAGAGAAAAAAAAAAAAAAAGGCCATGGAATGAGGGTGTCATGGAGTTGAAGCGTCAGAACTAGTGCACAACACAATGGAGGGCCCTGAAGAACACTCTTTATGATTCTTATCGCTCCACAGTTTCCTTTTTAGGTAGATGGTTTTCAAGGGTGGAAAACTTGGAATATCTGTGGGGTCCTTCACTCCGGTTTCGATGGACAATAATGAACCATAAATAAGGTTGTAAATGAACCAGTCTGATTGACTATCAGTTTGATGGAATAGAATCCTCTCCATTTCATTTGAAATAGAGAGTATTTATTTAATGTAAAATAAATAGTAATATTGTCTTAACATTAAAGCTGAATGACCAAATTTACAATACTACCTCTTATTTTACGTTCAATACTCAATTCGAATTTAGTTCATTTAATAAATAAGCCAAGCTTGAACAAATTATTTAGCCAAGTGATAAAGTCGAACTCAACCCGTATTCAAAAGAATATTAAATAAACAAATATAATCTTGACCATTTCATACTCGTCTCGATTGTACTCCATTTTTGTGCCCTGATTGTTGTTTTCTACTATGACTCCATTTGAGCCCTCACTGTTGTCTTTTGGTGGACTGGCATTTCCTGCACTTTTCGTGGGAGTGGGTCAAGGATTCAAGCGCCGTGCAGGATGTTTTGGGTGCAATGGAAGAGATAGAGCTAGCAAGCCCCAGGAATACTCAACAAGGCACTTGAAAATATAAAATATGGTTTAACTTAAACCCCTTCGATAATTAGATAATTAAATTTACATTTTTTTTTTGGTAAGTCACTTCTTCGCAAATAGTCAGACTCTGGAGAGAAAGATATTAGCGTGTGAGAGAAATGGCTTTATGGGTATGCGACAGTCTATATAAGTGTGTGACAGTCTTGTGCGTGTGTGACTAATTAATTAGGAAGATAAACTGTTCATTTATTACAAGACTTAACCGAATGTTAGTAGTAGGGACAGAGCTGGGGTGTCTTGACATTCAGTTAGAAGTCTTGTAATAAATAAACCGTTTATCTTCTTAATTAATTAATCACACGCCTATAAAACTGTCTCCCTCACACACTAATAACTTTCTCTCTCCAGACTCTGATTTCTCTCTCTCTCACACACTAATATCTGTCTCTCTCACGCTTTAGATCTCGTATGAACCTCTGAGTTCATGTAAAGTAAACCACAAGAACTAAGTTTATATTTTTTTCCCCTTTTTTGGGTTAAAATCAGTCACGCCTAAACAGCCCCATGTGTGAAGAAGGTGTTACTTGAAATGAAATAAGACAGAAGACATCTAAAAAAGCATATAATAAAGCAAATAAAAAACATCCAAGGGGGGGTGTTGGCTTTATAAATATCAAGCAATACAAAAGCTGAATCCATGCCAATCCATTTGACCGGCCGGCAGGCATATTGCCTAACATTGGTGGGCAGGAGAGAGATATCCAAATCCAATCCAAATTCCAATTGCCTTTTCTTCATCATCACTTGTGATCAACACAAACCCAATCATATGTAGGGCTTCCAATTCAATAAAAATGTATAAAATCATTACATACCCTCCCATCCAATTTAAAACATATGGTAATACTAAAATATACTTCACAAAATAACTTTTTATTGTGTTTGATCCATTCAATTTATGGAAAAAAAAAAAAAAAACTAAATAAGTCGTTTTCATATTACTTTTCTACCTTTTTTATTATTATTTTTTATTTTAATAATTCTATTTAGCAGACTCCAATACAATTGTCATACAACTCGATAATGTGGCAGTAAAAATCACAATTGAATAAGTATTTAAATTTCCTTTTTACAAGTGATGATCCAATAGTTAGTTGATTTTTATTGCCATGGTATCTATTTATATGATAGTTATACAAAAGTTTACTAAATAGAATTACTCTATTTTTTTTTTTTTTGGTTATTCAGTAACTCTAATTGTAGATCAAAACTTTGGTAAATCACACGGCCCTAGAGAGAAAAAACCTGTGGGGGAGTTTCCCCTCCCCCCCTACTCCCCTCTTCTTTCCTCTCCCTCCCTTTTTTTATTTATTTATTTTTTCAATTGTTTTTTTTTTTTGGTTTCTCCTACCAGTCCAATTGCTCCAACCATCCTTTTGCTTATGTTGCGTTACCTCCGTTCGCTATTCACCGTGCTGCGCCGCTCTTCGCCTTTCCGAAATCGGTTGGGCTTTAGATCTAGTTTTTCAAATCTAAATCTAGTTCCCTCAACAAGTTTCGCTCAGCCACCGTGGTCCGCGGCTCCTCAATAGTCCATCGGCGCAAAACGGCTTCATCTCGTCCACCACGCGCCGGCCAATGCGCTTCGCCTCTCTCACCCAGACTGTTGTAGCTGTTTACTGGCTTTTTTTATTGTGTTTTTGTTGTGTTTTTTGAATAAGGGTTTGATTTCTCTTTAAATCTACTTTCATGAGCCATCTTTAGGGTGAACGTTTTTATCTTAGCCTTTGGGTTGAGGATGATTAGTTTCGGTGTGAGGGTTTTACTCCCATGGCTTAGAAAATAAAAGTTTAGAATATGGGCTACCTATGTATTAGATTGAGTTTGCCTACAGCATATATGTTATATAACTGAAGTTTGAACATGGGTTAGCGAATGTTGAAGTTATAGATAGGATTTGATTGTAAGATTTTTATGTTTGTTTTTATGATGTTGTAATCTCATAACTTTGGTTATGATTTATCAGAGCTTTATGCTCTTAATCTTTTTTCAAGGAATGAATATGAAAGATTTCCTTAAACAAAAAAAAAAAAAAAAAAAAAAAAACCTTTGGTGAACCTAAGTCCAGTACTCTATCATGTAGAGGATTTTTTTTTTTAAATAAAGTACACATAATCCTCTCAAACTACAAATTCATTGTCAATTACTTCCCTAAACTATAAATTGTGTCAATGTTCCTCCTAGACTACCAAAAAAATGTCAATGTTCCTAATGACAAAAAATATCATTCATAATTTTTTTTTTTTAAAAAAAAAAAAATCTAAAAGAACACAAATTAGAAAAAAAGGGGGGCGGGGGGCAGCTCGGTTTTTTTTTATTATTTTTTTTTCAAATTTATAAGGATATTTTTGTCTTATTAAAATTTTGGTAGAATCATTTTTGTCTTTTCTTGGCCAGGGTGACATTGATATTTTTGGGTAGTTTAGAAGGAAAAATTAACACAATTGATAATTTAAGAGAAACGTTGTCAATGGAGTCATAATTTGAAGAAGGTATATATAACTTTTAAAAAAAAATTATTCGATATATATATATATTTTTTATTGTATTCGATATGTTTTTAGTAGTTGTATAAGTCGTTGTGGCATTCCTGAATTGAATCCTGGCTCTGCGTTGAATGAGGAGGCCATTCCATCAGGACCGTCGAATTGATGCCACCTTTTACTCCACTGGAAAAGATTCTCGCTAGCTAGGTAGCCAGTCTTTCTTTCTTTCTTTCTTGGGTCGGCTTCTTTTTTACTTCTCCTAATTTTTTTCTATATCTGTTAATATTTAATCCGTAAAAGAATCTATAATGTCAAGAGTATCAATTTAGTTGTAAAATCAGGGTCAAAAAGGAGAAAAAGAAACACTAAATTTGCATATTAACTTAATTAGTAAATTAAGCACCAAATTAGCACCTATTTGGCATCTCCTACATATCAATTTATTAATAATAACAATGATATCTTTATTTATTTATTTTTCAACCCAATGAGCCTCATGATTTAGGTTGTTATAGACAGCCTTAATTTGTTTTCAAAAAATAAAAAATAAAAAAATAATTGTTTTTAAGTAAGAATTTTTATTTTTTTGATAAAATAAAAAAATGGTGTTCGTTGTTTGAGTGGTATAAAGAATATGTTTCTAATGCAACCAGAAAATATTTTCCAATCAAAAAACGTTTTTTGGTTGCTTGAGTAATTAAAAACACCAAAAAAAAAAAACAAAAAACAAAAACAAAACAAAACCCGTATTTGATTTGTTTCTTATGTCATAAGGAATTTCCTTTTCCTGAAGAACTGTTTGACGTCCCACATTGTCTGGGTGTGAAAAAGATTGTGTGTTTATATGGAACGCGTTTTCTCTAAATGGAAGAATTTTCTAACAAATAGAAAATAAAGATAAATTTGTTTTGAATAGAATTTTATTTACGCCTCAAAATGAGAAATCTCATCTCAAACAAGAATATCTCACTCACACTAATAGCTAGATAATATAATCTATCTCCATTGGAGTAGAAAAGAACAGCTTAATTTGACTGACTTTAGGCCAAGTTTATGATTAAATTACAAAACAACACTAATTTTTAAATATAAACTTATATATACTAATAACTTAATTAATTATTGATCTAAATAAAGCCAAAACATATCAACTAGAACAAGTTGTCAATATATATATATATTTTCTTTTAAAATTTTCTCACAAAGTTATGTGGGTAAGATGTAGAAAGCAAAGATGACTGTAGTACAAAGGGAGGGTGCACTTCTTCATTAGAAAATTCCGGCAGCAGAAGTGATTAGTACTGGGAAAAGATTAAAGCTAAAAATAACAAAAAGAACTTTTGCAGATTTCTATCTTATCTTTTTAATATGCTCAAGAAAATTAAAGCTGCCGACCTACGAGAATAGGGCTATAATCCTCGAGCTGAATATTGAATGTTTAAGTTCTATTCATTTAATTTTATTTCAAACACAAGTGGAGTTCGGCGGAAGATGAAATGGAGAGGAGCCGGTTAGTTATTTTTAAAGGCAAAATTGTCCCAGAAAAATTAAAATTACAATTTTACTTCTCTTATTTTAACCAACCGGCTCCTTGAACCTCTTACTTAGAGTTCGTACTTATCACTAAACTAAATAATTTGTTCAATTTTGACTCATTTCATTTTCAAGCAAACTCAAGCTTATTCACTAACTTTGTATTTAACTTATTCATTTTTTATATAAAGGTATTTTTTTTCTTCATAAATTCATATTAATTATTAGTTAATTAACTATTGTTAAGATTTTATCATTTGAGTTAGTTAAAAAAATTAACTTGAATAGTAAATTATCCAATCTCAAGTTTATATGTATGTTTTGTAGTATATATATAAATTCATTATGCACGCACACACGTATATTTAAACATATGCACAAACACACGTACACAAAGAGAGACATATATCTATATATATATATATATATATATATATTTTAGACTTATAATAACAATAATTCAAGTAATATTTATTATATTAGGAAAAAAATTTCTCTTTACTTAATATGTTCTAATTTTGAAATTAAAATAATACTATAAATAAACAATAAAAATAAAATTACACGAGTTAGCTAGGTTAATACAAGTTAGCTCGTTTAATAATCGAGATTAATTTTGTACAACTCACTTAATTACTAATTCGAGTCAGATTTATACGAGCGTTTTATCGAGCAGATTGTCGAACATATTTTTTCTATATAGTGCTTATTGCTTTGTCAGCTTGGACTCGCCAATACATGTGGAAAATTAATTAACTTCTCTTTTTGACCACAAGCAGTGGGTCTAATTTCGACCTACCATCAGGCCAAGATATATATTTTAGTAATTTGTCTAATAATTGTACGTTAAATTTTGTATTATTTAATGTAATCCTTGAAGCAAAAGGGCAGACATGTTGGCATATTAGGTATGTTTATATTAGGAGCATATCGCAGTTGCATGCCTGCCGGTATGTCTGGATGTAACCGGCCGGAGATCCAATAGATATGCGCCACATGAACAACTTGGTCGAAAAAGAAAATCTAAGCATTGATTCATCATGATCCTGCCAAATAATTCAATCACTATAAACATTCCCTTTTTTTAGACACTTGGCCAACTTCATCATTATAATACTCTTTTTAACTCCCTCACCGGAAGGTTGCTAGAAAGTGTCATTAGTTTAACAAAGATGGCTTATCCTCGACCACCTCAAACCAATTCTTATCTGGTTAGGTAAACACAGATGCATGAGTGTAAAATCACTCTGAGTCTCACTAATGTTTTGATGGAACTGTGTCACAGTATTATTCAATCGGAACGTCTGTAATTTTTACCGTCTAAGCTCCTCTTGTCATTAATTGTCAACGAAAATGTGTTACTATAGTCACGTTTTACCGTTTAAACACATTATGTTATTGGTTTCGAGCGAAGAAACAGTTTAAACACATTCTTTACTGGTTATTGTTTAGGGTTTTCTATAGGTTGATGATTCCCACGTGAAGCTCATTTGGAGTATAATTATTGCTACTTGGCTGGTGCTTAAGGAGTTATACTAGTGACAAAATAGTAGTAATCTTAAGAATGGGAAATTAGATACACGTCTATAAAGAGAGAGGTCCAATCCAAAGTTGAGATACTCTCTTCAGTGCAAAATCTTGTGGATGGGAGTCAAAAGTTTCAGCCTGTTGAATGCTCAGTTAAGCCACGTGAGCAACCCACTACTCCTAACTCTTTCTTTCTGCGTTCTTGCTACGTAATATATCAGCAACCACTGAATTTTTCAAACCCCCAAAGAGAATAAATTTTCACTTCACTTCAAAATTATGCTTGATTATTAGTTTCAGAATATTCTAACCTTTTTAAAAATAAATAAATAAATAAATACGCGGCGAGCGGTAGAGGCATTTGATTAGATTCTAAGCCAGAAATGGGGCGGAAGGGCTACCGCAATTTGGAAAACGGAAACTTAATACGGTACGCACGATGGACGGACCTGATTCAATCAGAAATTCTCTCTTTACGAAGATGTTCTGAAGAAAAAGGTTTGACACGTACATGTACGTGGTGGTTCTGATTTGGACGCATCCACGTACATCTGTCAGGAATTTGTTCTTCTTGTTGATTATAATATGATGCTTTTTAAAAAAATAATAATAATAATAATAAAAAAAGAAAAGAAAAAAACAAAGAAAGATATCTTAATCTATTCAGATTCTTTGAGGAGCTGGGCTATCTTGCAGGTAGAGAAAAAAAAGTGTTAGGAATTAACTTGAAGCTACTTTGAACAAATTCATCAAGTGACCTGAAAAGGCAAAAACAGCCTGGAAATGTCTCTGGGTTTTAGGCCTACTCGAACGGGTGTCAAATTACAAATAAAAGACATTTTAATTTATAGGATGTTTAGTATATAAAATCAAACAATTGAAAATGCCGTCCCAAGTTTTTAATTGAGACAATTTCTCTCCTCAAATTATTAAAAAAAATTGCTAATGCCCCAAATGACAAAACTACACTTAAAAAAAAACTAAACTGTTTTTAAGAAAATAAAAACCAGTGTGTAATTTGACACCCTTTAGGGTAAGCCTAAAACCCAAAGATATTTCCAGACTATTTTGCCGACCATCGAACATGGGGTGAAATTTGTTTGGATTGAGATTCCCTCGTATTTTTTAAAATAAGAAATTTTTATATTCTAAAATTTGAGCTATCTATTTTATTTAACGGTCTAAATAAATACAAAAGTTTGTGTGTTATCGAGATAATTAGTTTTAATTTTTAATATGTAAAGCCCACGTGCCCCTCGAGAGTAATTCTAAAAATATCTCTTGTGTCTATCTTGAGTCCCTAATTAAATTTTTGCATTTATTTAAATCGTTAGATGAAATGAATCGCTAAAATTTTAGAATATTAAAATCTCATATTTTTTAAAATATGAAGGGATTCAAATCCAATTCTTTTCCTGTGACTAATAATTAATTGAGTTAATTCATTTTTAATGTCATCTTCTTTACCGTAACTTTTAAGTCTCATTGTCATTATTGTAGTTCTCTTTTAAAGTAGATCTTCTTTGGGATTGCTTAAAAAACCGTAGGTAATTGGTAGGCGATATGGACCTTTTTCTTGGCTTACAAGTCAAAAAGCTATTGGAGCGGACCAATTCAGGCCCTTTTCCCACCCTTCTTGAGTATCTTTCTTCGTTTTTTCAATGCTAGTCAAAAAGATTGTTCTAAGTCTTTATCTTAATCTAAAATAATAACATTCGCAGTAAAGTAATTTAAGGAAATATGGAACGTGGTAATTTGCTCCAGTCCTGTCCCAACGTTGGATGTTACTCTCATTTATTCGAATCCAAAATTATCTTATTTTAAAATCAATGTTAAGCCAACAATTTTCATTAAAAAAAAAAAAAATTATTATTATTATTATTATTATTTTTTATTTTTTTATTTTTACAACTTTTCATAAAATTAATGAAATACAATCGAAGAATCTGATCCATTTAATTAAATTGATTGAATTACACGTTCTGAACTCGACACTAAAGTGTTATGAGTGCACTTTGTGAGGGTTGAGTCACACATTGAGAAAGTATAAAAAAAAAAACTAATAGTTAATAGTTAAGTATAAAGAAATTATATCATAGTGATGTTCAAATATGTATATTAATGTAATGTACTCTTAGTAAATAAACTTACAGATATATAGATTATCTCGCAACAACTAGTAGACACCCATCAGATTTGGACTACTACTTCCACAACTCTTGTACTGAGTGCACAACATAAAGTTAGTACCGTAAATTTGTTATGAACCCAACACAAAATTAACGGATTAAAATAAAAAGATATGAACAATTTATTTAAATGAATTAAATTATGTATGACGTCTGTAATTTTGACACGCGTCTGTGCCATTCACAAAATGGTAGGTCCTGGTTTGAATGATTGAAGCCGTCCTTAGCAAGACGTTTGTAGTTGGGGCTTCTCGACCACCTTTGAAAGTTGGACAACATAAGAGCCTAGAGAGTGGCTTGGACTTATAGGTCCAAAATTCAAAGCGTGTAATGGGAGTACAAATGAGGGTTACTCGTATATCCAATGCCAACATTGAGACCAAGGCCATCCTAAGGATAATGTAACCACTCATCAATGAATCAAACACCTCCCAATAGATCAAAATGATGATAGCCTTCCGCGCTTGCTCCACCTTCCCCATTTCCATCCAAACAGCACAATTACTACTTGCTTTGGAGATGGTGGACACAATATAATTAGTTCCCGATACATTTTTCACATAAGAAAAAGCTCCTACCAAGTTATCCAATCATGACCTAAGTCAAAATCAGTCTTTTTAGATAGATAAAGTGACTATTTTATCTAGACGTGATCATAATAGTTACACAAAAAACGGTGAGAATTACAAACTCTACGGATTAAGCCACTGTCTGACCTAACACATGAGAACATTAGTAGAATCCAAAACAATTAATATTAATCAAATTTAAAAATTGAATCAAATTTTCTTAAAGTGATTGACCCGACCGAAAGTAATGTTCCTACCTAGTTTGATTGATCATGGTTAGTAGATTCATTTTTGGAGTGAGTGAGTGAGTGCATGAGTAGCTTAGCTAGGGTGTGACCTTATTCCTCATGGATGAACATGGAGAGGCTAGGGTTGATGAGTGGGCAGGTTTATTCTTGGAATATACCTTTCTTTCACATTTTGGAACAAGTTACGTGAGCTTTCCTAGTCCCTCAGAGTGGCCTTGTTGTTTGAATCATGCTTCGATTGACTTGATTTATGGGTGACGTACTTTTTGGTGCTCCACTCAAGTCAACTTCGAGGGGATCTTGATATGTTCTAAACGATTCTGCGCGTTTTGTACCACAAAAATCGTAGTGGCCGGACCACTACGACCCAATAAGCTTCATTCAATCCTATCCATAGGTTTTCTGCACAAACCCATCATCTTCCAACCAATTAAATATCATGCTCTAAAACTATTTTTTTTTTAATAAAAATAATAATAATTAGAAAGAGTAGCTTGTTTATTAATCTTGTCTACTCCCGCAACAATTACATTAAGAACTCGTTTGGTTTGCGGATTCAGTATTCCGTTAGGAAAATGAATAGCTATTACTAGGAGCCCGTTTAGTTTGTGAAATAGATCCCTGTAATGGAATGGTTACTCTTATGTAATAGTCATTCTTTTGTTTAATAAGGGCCTACTCTTAGGAATAGTTATTGTCGTGAGAATCACTAATCCTTTACACACAAGAATAGCTATTCCTCTAAAAAAAATAAGGAGAATAGCTATTCTAGAAGGAATTGATAACTTTTTACAAAAAAAAAAAAAAACCAATTTTTTTCAAAATGTTTATTTTAACCCTAAAATTTGTTTTTTTTTTTTTATTATATTAAAAAAAAAATGAAAACCTAGAATTTAAGGGGTGGCCGACCACCCACTAGCAGGACCTGGGGGTGGTCGCGCCACCCCCGGGGCACCTCGGGGTCCACCGTAGGGTGCTCCGGGGGTGGTGCGACAACCCCTAGGTCCTGGCAGGGGTGGTCGGCCACTCCAATGGAGTTGCAAGCCGCCCATGCAATGCTAGGTTTTCCTTTTTCTTTTTTTTCTTTTTTTTCAAATATGAGGTTTTTTTTTT
>NC_081547.1:19012968-19091775 GCF_901000735.1 Corylus avellana
TTTTTTTTTTTTCTTCAGAGGGGTGGGGTTTTTGGTAATTTTGGTTTAACTCCAATTAGAATACATATGTTGTTACGAAACTAAGAAATAAGAATAACTATTCCATTCCACTTTCCTCTATTCCTGGTAATAGCTATTCATTTTCCTAACGAAATACTCAATCCGCGAACTAAACAAGTCCTAAGAATAGAAGAAAGTTGAATGAAATAGTTATTTTTATTCCTTAGTTTGGTAAGAACATATGTATTCTAATTATAGTTGAACTAAAATTACCAAAAACCCCACTCCAAACGTCGTGGGGGTGGCCGCGGCCTCCCCCATTGCCATCGAAGGTGGCCAGGCCACCCTCAATGAGCCTCAGGGATGGCCTAGGCCACCCCAAAATCCACCGGGGGTGGTGCGACCACCCCCAGGTCTTGCTAGGGGGTGGGGTTGCCGGCCACCCCTGCAATTCTAGGTTTTCCACTTTTGTTTAAAAATAAAAATAAAAATTAAGGGTTAAAATAAACTTTTGAAAAAAATTGGTTTTTTTTTTTTTTTTTGAAAAAGTTGTTCATTCTTTCATGAATAGTTATTCCTCTCATTTTTAGAGGAATGGTTATTCCTATGTGTAAGGGATTAGTGATTCCTACAGGAATAACTATTCTTAAGGAATAGACCCTTACCAAACAAAAGAATGAGTCATTCCATTTCAGGAATCTATTCCACAAACCAAATGGGCCCTAATGGAGGATCCATGTAATCATATATATATATATATATATATATATATAAGCCGAATCACTCTTTAGAGGTAGTCTATAATTGCTACATGTGGCGTGAACCCATTTTTTTTTTAAGGATAAACCGATTTTTTAAGGCATAATTTTTTAACCGCTTTTTTAAGAGTGAACCCATTTTTTCATAAAAACCAGTAATTAATTAGCATCATTAATTGCATTAATTATATTTCAAGATTTTTCCATATATAAATTACTCAATAAATTAAGTATTATTAATGTCCGAATCAAATGAGGAAACAAATAATATAAATCAAATTATTATGTATTAATACATTTAGTCAATTTAATATGTACATTAATAAGTTTAGGATTCTCACAAAAAAAAAAAAAATGAAAGACGTTAGTTTTTTCTTAAAAAATCGGTTATTAATTAGCGTCAATTATATTTCAATATAATTAATTGCGTTAATTATATCTATATATCTATATGACGTCATTAATTGCATTAATTATATTTTAATATAATTCACATGTTATTAATTAGCGTCATTAACTGCGTTAAGTATATTATAATTCATGTATTCTTCTTGTGAGTTTTTTTTTGTTCTTTATACTATCCATTTTAAAGCATATATATACATAGGAATAAAGATTTATTTGTTTTTATTTAAAATATGTGAGATATATTTTTACATCTTTTTAATTTATAATAAAAAATAATATATTTAAATTTTAAAATTAAATTATAATTAAGAATCCTGCAGATAGCGCTGGATATAAGCTAGTGGTAGATAATCAAAGGATCTGCTTCAGTGTTGTAAAACAAAAGAACAGCACATTTGCTGTTAAAAAACGAATTAAATGGACAGAAGTTTTAAAACAGACAACGTCTTCATGGGCTGGTTATATTGGGATTGTACTAATTTAAACCAATAAAATCATCAAATATGGAGATTTTTCTTTTAGGCGGCACCGGACCCTTCTGGGTACGTTCATATAATTTGAGCATCTGTAGGCAATGGAAAGCGGTATAGCTTTCCAGTTTCCACCTGTGGATTTCATAGCTTGCTTTTGTTTCATTTTGTATTTGGATTCATGTCAATCATGCATGATGTTTTTGCCTTGTATACTCTCTGTATCACTCTGGCCTACGGAACAATACGCCACACAAATACTCTGTTTTATGAAGCTAAAACAGAGGAAATGGCCAAAAGGGTTTTTACACATGCACCAGGGGGCCTATCAATCTCTTGCCAATTATTCATTTCTGAAAATGTTGTTGCTTTTGTTAAAATCTGTTATGCTATATCTCAAGGTATGGAAAAACTTGACTTAAACTGCTATGTATATGCATGGACACATGCTCTTCGTTGGATATATACTCAAAAAATCATCTTCTAAACAAGCACATAAATATTACATTACAACAGGGCCCGAAGATTTGCCTATATCTCAAATGAAATTAATAATATTGGTAGAGTGTATGATTTAAATAAAATAAATAAGAAACTGAGAAAAAAAAAAAGAAAAAAGTTTGCTTGGTTTTTGTTTTGATTTGAATTTGGGTTTGTTGGTTTATCTACAATTAGTTATTGTTTTGTTTGATTTCAAAAATGAGTAAGAAATTTTGGGTGTTCTATTTTGTTTTTCGGTTTTGCTAGAACAATTTTTGGTTGGTGTGGATTGTGTTAAAGTATTGATTAAATTATTAGATTTATCTTTTTCTATCCTCTTAAACTTTTAGAATAAGTAGTAGTTTAACATGGTATTAGAACCAAAGGTCTTGAGTTCGAACATTAACTCCGTCAAATTCACTCTCATTTCAATTAAAAATTCAACGAGTTCACACGTAAGGAAGAGTGTTAAAGTATTGATTAAATAATTAGATTTACTTCTTCCTATCAGCTTCGTTCTAGATGCTTCACAATCGCTGCAAATATCAAAGGAAGGGTGTATGCACAAGATTTCAAAATGTTTTTGTCTTAAGGTTTGTACCTAGTGTAAGGGCCTATTTATAGGTAGAGAAATATAGTCAGACATATATTAAGTCTCCTACTTCAATTTAACCTGAGATGTGGAGTTTGATTTGGACTCGGGAAAGCTTGGAATAGGACTTGTATAAACCGGATTTTTCAAGGAGTTCCAAATGGACATGGATTGTATTTCCTACTCCAATTCAACTTGAAGTGGGAATCTATTTTGGATTCTCTGGGATAAAATCCAGTCCCGGAAAATCAAGGGTTGAGACCCGCAACACTTTTCCTAGAATTGAGAGATAAAGATCTCTAGTACCTTCCGTACTAAAGTGATTGTCTGGCTATCTCGGGAGATGTTTGTCCCGAGGCTTGTATGTAGTGGATGAACTTTGGTCCCGGGATGTGTCTAATCCCAGGACCCAATCTGGCTATCACCCGTCATGTCCTCCCAAGATGACTCTATTCCCGGGAATGACCCATTTAGTATTTTGTACATCTTCCCGAGATATGCCAATCCTGAAGGTCTTGGTATATAGACCCTGAATTGGTAGCTATTCATGAGCTGGTTGGTTGAGTGAGATTATTCCCAACAAGTTTGGTTCTAATTTTTTGAGTTCTTTACTGTTTTGACCATTGTTTTGTAACATTCTAAGAACATTTGTCCTTTTGTAAAATTCTACAAAGTTGAGGACATTCTTTCATGTAAAGGTTGGATTAATATGGACCATAAGTTCGAAAATGAATAACAATTTTCTTTGCACTGCCATTTGGTTGAAAAGGCAGGTCCTGTAGTATGAATTTGCTTTTTAAAATACAAAATACTTTTTAGAAAACGAATTTTTATTCACCCTCTCCATGATCCAAATAAACTAAGATGACATTTTCCTCTTTCATTTAATCCTCCACAAATTTTTTAATAATATTCTTAATTCTTATCATTGTTTAGCTTAGTAAATCCCCCTCCAAGTCATCCTAATCAAATCTATAATAATAGCTAATAAAAATTCTATATCTCACTATTGCGACGACACTACTAGCATTGTGAGCAAAAGGAATTTGAGACAAGATAAAGTATGCTCGTTCAAGCTTAGCCTTAATTGTTCTTTGTAGGCCAAATTCTCAGTGAAACTCTATTTAAGTTTGATATTAATCTAAACATATGCTTGTCTTTGATATTTTACATAGCTTTGGTTAAGGGTGGCAATTCGTGTTTGTATGTTAGGTTCAGGTCGTATCAAGACACGTGTTTAAGACTATATATGTCAACCATAATTCAACATATTTAATTAAACGGGTCAAACTTTTCAACTCTAACTCTTTAATTTTGTATCAGGTTCGTGTCAGATTCACGGGTCATGTCAAAAATTGTATACCATTATGCCACGTGTCAAGTTCGGGTCGTGTCGAATCATGAATATAAAATTATATAAGTCAACCTGATGCAACGTGACTTAGTGGGCTGCAGCGAAGAACATCAATAAGTAGCGGATAAATACTTCTAGATCTTGATTCTATCAATGATCCAATAAATCTTCTTGACAAACTAGATACTCTCTAGGTTTTAAAGCTAAATAGAGGAATAAACTCAACTATGAATAATTCTCATTAATAAAAACCAATAATCAACATATACTCTAAAACTAGAGGCTATATATAAGCATATATTTATAGCCCCCAAACCCTAAACCTAATAAAATATGACATAAATACCCCCAAACCCAAAACCTAATAAAATAACGAAATAAAGACTCTCAAAACCCTAACCATAATAAAATAACAACATAAAGTCAGCTAGAAATTAAAAACAGAAAAATAACATAATGTCTCCCCGCCTGCGCTCGATCGCAGGCATGCGGGCGATCGATCGCACTTCCAGGGACCTGTGTGATCGATCATGTGCTCGATCGCATGATCGGGCACAGTATCAGAATGTGTGTTCTGCGATCTGCATCATTCTCCCCTTGTTGGAGAGAATTCGCCCTCGAATTCAGCCGGTTCTTTCCACGGTTTTTCGGATTTCCAGTCAACTCATTTCACTCACCCTTCCTCAAGATCAAGACAAGGCAACACTCCAAAATAAACGTGATGCTTTTCATCTTCGAAATACCTTGATGGTTGTCATGAAAGCCCCACACACTACTTGGCAATATCTTGGATTTGTCGTACTTCTCTTGTTCCTTCTCCCTTCCACGTGCTATGAAAATACTCAAGAACGGGTCAACCATTGTTTCCCTTGTGAGCATATGATTTTCTTCATCTGCATAAAACTCACCACAATCATTGTTATGAGAATCGGATAAGATATCATCTACACCTAGGAAATCAACATAACATAAATTTTCATCACTAAAATTAGGTAATTTACCTGAAAGGTCTTCTTCAACCTCGTCATAATCGCCAATGTCAACCGTGGGTTCTTCCTCTTCCAATGGGTCGTCTTCTTCGAGATAGAGACCGCCAAACATGGAAAAAAACCCATCTTCTTCATGCTCCTCTGTGGGTCTTTCCTCTTCCCATGAGTCATCTTCTTTGAGCTCCTCATCATAGGTTGGTGGAGTATTCCAATCCACGAATCTTTGCGAATGATCTTCATCATCTTCATGTCTGAACTCTTCATCAATGAACTCGGATTCCTGAAACTCTTTATCCACAAATTCTCTTTCCTCCTCCACAGAATATGGATTTGGTTGATAGATTTGAGGTTCACGAATAATGGTCAAGTTGGCCTGTCGCGGCATCTCCATCTCAATACATGCCCCCCGTCGTTGAGATTGCGGCCTACTTGCGACAACCACATTATCTTCATCCACAAAGCATGGAGTTGTTTGATGGTGACAAACTTTAGGGCCACCCATGTTTTTAACTCGGTTTGTGAAGGCCTCTATTTGTTTTCACAGTATCTCCGCGGTCTTGGTTTATGAAAACGAACACTTGGACCATCCATGTCGGTCAAGTGATTGGTAGGGACCCCGTGTTGGGTGCGCGGAAGCCCCTTCTTCCGCACGGTTAGACCACCAACCTTCTCCTCCATGTGCCGCAAACAAATCGCCGGTTGCTCCTTACGTGTTGCCTCCGTACGCACATGCACCTCATTCATGTCTGAAAAGCGGTTGCTCTTCCCCATTCATGGAAAGTAATTGAGCTCTGGTACTAGCTGATGCAGCGTGACTTAGTAGGCTGTAGTGAAGAACATCAATAAGTAGAGGATAAATACTTCTAGATCTTGATTCTATCAATGATCTAAGAAATCTTCTTGACAAAACTATATATTCTCTAGGTTTTGAAGGAAAATAGAGAAATAAACTCAACTATGAGTAATTCTCATTAATAAAAATCAATAATCAACATAAACTCTGAAACTAGAGGCTATAAGCGTATATTTATAGCCCATAAACCCTAAACCTAATAAAATATGACATAAATACCCCCAAAACCCTAAACCAAATAAAATAATGAAATAAAGACTTCCAAAACCCTAACCATAATAAAATAACAACATAAAGTCGGCTAGAAAATAAAAACAAAAAAATAACATAATGTCTCCCCGCGTGCACTCGATCGCAGGCACGCAAGCAATCAATCCTACTTCCATGGACCTGTGTGATCGATCATGCGCTCAATCGCAGGATCAAGCGCAGTATCAAAACGTGTGTTCTGCGATCTGCATCACAACCCTAACCCAACTAATTTAATTAAACGGGTCAGACTCCTCAACCATAACCCTTTAATTTCGTATTGAGTTCTTATCGGATTCGCAAGTCGTGATAAAAACTGTCGGTCTTAACTTTAGCCATGATTCACGCACCTACAACATCATGAATGCATATTAAGCAACATTTCTATGTGTGTATTGATGAATCATATTGAAAGATGCAGCACTGAAATTAAGATCCATGTGTCACCTTTTTTTATTGTCTAGCGATTTCAAATGCTGCTCTTGATTGTATGAATTTGGTCGTTTACACCTTGGGTTTTGAGTTTCTACAATGCCTATTGGGCTCCTAATGGAGATTGAGACTATATGTTAGGAGGAAGACAATGAACAAAAACTTTCAAATTATGTGAAATAAATCTTTGAATAAATTGTCTTGGTTTTGGTAAATATATGGTTTTCTATTCTTAAAATAAAACCAAAGCCAAGGCAAGGAAGAGTCTTGAAATATTGTTTGATTTCTTTGACTATGGAAGTGTGGACAGATGTCCAAGGAGGAGGATTATCCTGTAGCGTGTTAAATAAGGGTTTGCACTGTTTTCTAAGGTTTTGATAGAATTAGCAACATTGAACCTAATTTTTGTTTGGAACAATTTGATTTTTGTTGTTGAGACCACTAAACCATTGACTTTGATGATTTCTAGAAACGATTTCAAATGTTTTCAATGTTCCTCAATAGACTTAGAGAAAATGAGAACATCGTCAATGTAAACTATGGAAAAATGACTGAAGAGGTTGAATATTTCATTCATAATATTTTGGAATTCACTATATATATATGTTTTGAATTTTTGGTTTGCAAATGAAGATTGAGACCATATGGGTTAGGAGGAAGACAATGAAAAATAACTTCCAAAGTATGTGAAATAAATCTTTGAATGTACTGCCACTTTTGAGTTGTTGAGATGAGTTGCTCGGGTGGATATTAGGGTTGAGGAATGATACCTAACTTCATTAATTCTCTTTTCCGTAGACATGACAAAATAATGTTTACAAATAGCAATGTGTCCGGTAGACTTCCGGTATGTCACTGTAGAGTTCCTGCCCAAGTAAGGAACTCTTAGAGCATTCACAATGGACTTTTTATATTTAGCTTTTCTCTAACAATCTAACAAAACTCATGAAAACATCCATTTAACAAGCTTCCTTCTCTACTTTATATTTAACTCTTGTCATAAATGCTCCCTATATTCCAAGAGCCAAAAATTAAAAATTAAAAAAAAAATAATTAAACTTATTTTTTACCCTCCTCTCTCTTTATTGGTTTAAAACTAATAAAATAATAATATTTAACTAAAATAGAGAAATGTATAGAGAATTTGATCTTTTGGCTCATTTTTAAAGTGGCCCGCTAAATTTGATAAAGTGATTTTTTCTCTTCAAATTTAGCTTTTATTTGAAGAGTCCATTGTAAATGCTATTAAACAACTACCAATTTTGATAGAAAGTGGTACGGCTGTGTAAAGTACAAGGTATTTTTTTAAAATTATTTTTCGTGTGCTTTCTTTTTTCATTGGTAATTTATGACATTTTTTCTTATTTATTTATCATGCAAAAACTTAGTAATTGTGAGTTTTTTTAGTGCGCTTATATTAAAATGTGCACTTATTAAAAAAAAAAAAAAAATTAATGGAATGGTTGAAAGACACATAAGAAGGAATGCGGGCCGAAATTACTAGACTTAAGAAATTGATGGAACGAAAGAAAGTCATAGAAGAGAGAACGTGAGCCGAAATTGCTAGACTTAAGAAATTGATGGAAACGGAACTAGCAAAAATACAAGGCGAATATGGAGAATCAATCTGTCCAATTTCGACTATATTAGAGTTGTACCAAACTAAGAAAGAGTTGTACCAATCTAGGGAGAAGATGTATCAGGGTGCCTTAACTTTTATCATTTTGCTTATGCTATTTAATGTTAGTGGTAGTAAGCTAATATTAAGATGAACTTCTTCATCGTCTTGTAAATTAATTAACAATCGTATTCTATAATTTGTTTGCATTTGGTGTTGATTATATTATCACAACATAAGAGTTTGCTCCAGAGTTAGTAAGGTTGTCATTGTGGAAAACAAAAATGGTATTGTTTCAAAGGCATATTTCTTCTCTCTTGATACATGCTTTCTGAGCAGTTAGAATCTATAAGTAATTTATTAACTCTATTTTTGTTTCCAAACTGGATTTAAGTCATAATATGGTGGTGGAAGCTCCTACAAGCTATAGTCATATAGAATTATGAAGAATTTGCAAATTAATCATCCACAATGGAACAAGTCTGTAACTCCACACTAAATTACTCAAGATGAGAATATTTCAATATTGTAATGGTCTCTTGAAATGCTTGAGTGCAATTTATTCTAATTTTGCTAAGCAGAGAAACAATAAACACAAATGACCTTATCATGGAGTGATCTGGGAAAAAAATAAGGTTAATGTTTGGTATAAACAGGCTCGGGTCATAAACTAGGTAGCCCATTTGACCCGTTTAATAAATGGGTCATAAACGAGTTGACCTGCTTGATTTGTTTATGAAATTATTATTATTTTACATATTGAAACGGGTCAAAACGTGTCAAACTAGTTGTGATAGGTTAGGTTAAACTGGTTAAATATATCGCATTTGAGTCTAAACGGGTCAAGCGTGCTGGGTCAGGTTCGTGTTTAAGGGTTTTGGTATGTTTAACTAAATAAATCGGGTTCAGTTTTACCGTTATCGATTTAGTGGGTCGCGTTGGTCAACCCGAACTTAACCCACTAGCCCCTTTTGTCGGCCTTAGTAAACATTAGTAGTAAAGGTAACAAATAATTGACAGATAATTTTTAAAAATAGTATGAGAAGCCAATGGATAATGTTTTCATAAAAAAATTAATTTTAATCTATTTTGAAAAAAAAATTCAGAAAAAAACATAATGAATTATGAAAATAATGGAGCATATAATAAGAGAATATGTTAAAGTAATGAAAACCTAAGAGGAGAGGTCGTTGTAAATATATTGCGATTTTTTTTTTTTTTTGGGTGGATTAGATGAGCTCTAGTGAAATTGAAACATGCCCATTGATAAATAATAGGATTAAATTCACTTTACCCCCGAAGTTTTAGGAGTTTTTTAATTCGAACCCTAATGTTTAAAAATTGGCAATGTACCCTCTAATGTTTCAAAAAATTTCAATTCAAACCCTCCATTACTAATTTCCATCTAATTGGACGGAAATTTTTTTTTTTTTTTAAAAAAAAGCATTGAAGGTAATTATGTAATTTCATAAATTTCCGTCCAATTTGACGAAAATTAGTAACGAAGGTCTGAATTGAAAATTTTTGAAACTTTAGGCATTGCCAATTTTTAAATATTAGGGTTCGAATTAAAAAACTCCTGAAACTTCAGGAGGTAAAGTGAATTTAACCCTAAATAATATTATCATGTGATTTTGTGCTTGATTACTATATCAATTTTATGGGGAAAATCTACTTTACCCCCCTGAAGTTTTAGAGGTTTTTTAATTTGAACCATAAAGTTTAAAAATTAGCAATGTACTCCCCTAATGTTTCAAAAATTTTTAATTTAAACCTTCCGTTACTAATTTCCGTCAAATTGGATGGAAATTTTTTTTTTTTAAAAAAAAAGCCTGAAGGTAATTACATAATTTTATAAATTTTCGTATAATTTGACAAAAATTAGTAACGGAAGGTTTAAATTAAAAATTTTTTAATATTAGGGAGGTATATTGCTAATTTTTAAACTTTAGAATTCAAATTAAAAAATTCTTAAAACTTTAAGGAGTAAAGTAGATTTTTTCCCATTTTTATCACTGTTTCCCTTTTTTGTACTATCGTCCATCGGCTCGGCTCTCTATTATCTTTCTTTTTTAAAAAAAAATTTAAAAAAAAAAAATCTTTTCGCTTTTGCCCTTTTTGAGAATATTTAAATAATAATTATTTGTTTAAATATTTGAGGAATGGAAACAAAATGATTATTATTACTCGTAATGATTCTCTCATGGATATGCTTCCATCCCAGTTAACTCGGTACTTGGAAATGATATAGGTTGCGTATAAAATAATATAAAGAACAAAATAAAGCTAAAATATATTTTTGCCCCTAAACTATCATTTCATTTAGACTTATACCCCACTTTCAAACGATCATATCTTTTCGAGTAGCATTTCTCTTTTGATTTAAATTTGACGATTAATTTAGAGAAATTATACGGACCAAAAATACATTTATTTTTAATAATAATTAGAATTATTATTATAGATAAGCTTACTTAGACCTACCCTAAAATGAGTCTATTGAATTGTTTTTTAATATAACCGGAAGGAAAGAGAGAAGTAGAAGGGAGATTCAAACTAATAACCTCTGTTTTTGTTTCATGTAACGTGATTTTTAAGTTAACCGATTAAACTACTTATTGGAATCAATTGAGCCTATTAAATGGCATACTTAAATATGACCCAAAAAAAAAAAAAAATTTGTATAAGCCGATTAAGTTATTATTTTATTCACCAACACCCCATTTTGGTCCCCAAATTTGGATGTCTAGTGGTGTAAGTTGGAGGGTAAATTGGAATAGTAGGTATTTGAAATGAGTCCAATTTCTGTGTGTCCTCTTCAAGCTGATCCAAATTTTGGAGGGCTTCAAGGGGTAATGGGCCGAAAGAACATCTTTTTCAGTTTAAATATCATCAAATCCCTTATGATCATATAGCCATAGGCCCATACACTACATCTTTCATACTCATATTAAATGATGGCATTAATTGTCTTGTTTTTCCATCTAGTTGTAGCTTAATCTAAAATGATAGCATTAATTTTTCTTGTTTTCCATCTTTTTTATTTTTGTTTTTTTTTTTTTTTTTTTAACAAAAGAGTTATCTTTATTGATATAAAATCAATCTGGAGCAAAATGTTTTATCATACAATGCTAAAGCCTAAAGATACAAATTAAAAACTCTACGGCACAAACAATATTTATGATATACCCAATAGTCTCTAGGGCTATTACAAAACAATTCCTTAGAAATGTCATCATCACCTTAGAAATGCCATCTTTTTTTTTCTACATGGCAAGCTATTGAGGTATAGTCAAATTGATGTTTTAAGACATTTTACACATTATTCTTTCAATTATTATTATTTTTTTTACAAATCTAATGGATCTATTATTGGATTTGTGAACTCATGCAGATCTTACAAAAATTCAATGGTAGATTCATCACATTCACTATACGGAGATGGTTGAGATAATAATTTTTATCATTTTTCCGAAGTTTTATTCTTAATAAATAAATAAAAAAGGTTAAGAAAAAGTACATTTATCTCTTTTTAACTATCAAGTAATTTATCATGTGATTCAGTAGCCTCAAGAAAATTTTTAAAATGGTTGAGCATATATTAGGTCGAGATTACGACTCCCGAAATAAAAATTTTTAATCCTATTAGTATTAGCTGTCTTCAGTCCCACTCATACCTTGATAGGGTTGAATCAGGTTATAGAAAATGCCTGCTTCTATCGTCTAGGTCTCTCCTGTAAAGATCATAATAGGAAAACACTACTATAGTCACGTTCAATTAGAATAACTACAGATAATCTCCTTCACGTAGCTTTTTTACTTTAAAAAAAATAAAACTATCAAGTAATTTGTAATATCTTCTCAATCTTTCAATTAAAAAAAAAAAAAAAAACCGCCTCCTTACCTAAATACTATAAAAAATCACACTGTATATACTTTAAAATAAAAGAATGTATAGCATTACAATACATATGATAGACATTGAGTCATTATGTTGACTTGTAGAGTAACTTATTTTGACCCGTTCAAACTCCAAAGCACGTGCTGCTAATCAACCTCTCTCTCTCTCTCCTTCAAATCAAATCATTCCAAAACTTCTTCTTCCCATTCCCCCTTCCTCTGTAGTTGCCCCAGAAAAGATATAACAATAATAATAATAATCAATCTCTGCCGTCCATTCTAACTCGTAAGAGTAATCAACGGGAAAGAGTGCGTCGGGTGACAACATAGGGAGGACTCCTACAAAACTCAATCTCTCCCGTCCATGCTAAAGTGCAAGAAAAATCAACGGGTCGGAGTTCATCGGATGACAACATGGGGAGAAGATAAGTCAGAGGTTTGGAAGCATTGAAAAATATTCAAAGTCAAAAAAAAAACCAAATGAAAAAAATATCCATTATTGCTTAACTGGAAAGCATCCAGAAATGTATATAAATAGATACGCTGCTCCAATATTTCTCACTCACAATCTATCAAGTTTACAGGATATTTTTAATCATCCATAGCCTTCCACCATATCGATATCAGCTGTACGTGAAAATGGTGAGTTACAAGTTTTTCTATTCTCTTTATACCTCTTTTACAGTATTCCATGCAAAGTTATAATTTTTATTACAATTTGTTGAGTTTAATTGAGAATTATTAGATTTGAATATTAATGGACTGATAAGTTTGTGCTTCTGGTATATGCAACAGTCTGTCTCACTCAAAATTGAGGTAATTTTATGTTTTGCTTGTTTTAATTTCTGCATTTTGTAAGTAGATCAAGTCTTTTGTTAAACGATTTTATTTATTTTATTTTTTAAATCAAACTGTTTAACTAACCTGATGAGTGATTTCTTGATTAGAAAGAATATGTTCAAAATTCAGAAAGAGTAAAATCTGTGGATTTTCATCCAAGTGAGCCATGGTAATTAATATTTTACATATCTCTTTAGTGCAAAAGTTTAATAATATCTTTTACCACACCTTTTTTTTTTTCTTTTTTTTTTTTTCTTTTTTTTTTTATATATATATATATATATATAATTTCATTTTCCAGTAAACGAAAATATATTCTTCATGCCTAAAATATGCTGCATAAAATGCTTTCTGATGCAGGATTCTAGCAAGTTTGTATTCGGGAACACTATGTATCTGGAACTACCAATCACAGGTTAGGCCTGCCTTTAATAACAGTTTCTTATTAAAAAAAAAAAAAAAAAAAAATTATTTAATAGGCTCTCATACGACTCAAATGACTTACCAGTGAAAATCAGTATTTGATTTTTTTCTTTTTCTTTTTCTTTCGAGTAATTCTAAAAACTCAGCTCTTATACAACTTGGCTGATGCATGCGAAGTGCCTATAAACCATTGGATTTATGAACATTTTTTAAAAAAGGTTGATCCAATTGTTCATGAGCATTCCACATCAGCCCAGTTATATATATAGTAGTTATATAAGAGTTGAGTTTATTGCATTGCTCTTTTTTTATAGTAGTTATATAAGAGTTGAGTTTATGATTAATTTTCACTACCACATTATCATGTTGTTTGACAGTCTACTAAATAAAATTATTCTTAAAAAAATTCTCAATTTCTGAGCATTTCCACACCTTCCAACTCAGTCAAAATAGTCGGGTAACTAGAAAATTTATGGAAGTTACAAATATCTAAAATATTGCTAATAAGATTACTAAAATTTATGTTTTTTTAAAACTTTTCACTTGTAATTTATGTTATAAAAACATTTGGTGCTAATTTATTTATTTTTTAATTATACAATGCCAGACTCTGGAGAAATCTTTCAAGCTCACTGAGTCTCCAGGTATTCAACACTTACAAATATTTGCTTTCTCCTATTGACGATGATCCTATATATATATATATATATGTGTGTGTGTGTGTGTGTGTTTTCTAAACATGTGTTTTTTTGTGGTTGCAGTGAGGTCAGCAAAGTTTATAGCACGTAAGCAGTGGATTGTTGCAGGAGGAGATGACAAGTTTATTCGTGTATACAATTATGAGACACAAGAGAAAATCAAAGAGTTTGAGGCACATGAGGATTATATTAGGTGTGTGGCCGTCCATCCTACGCTTCCGTATGTGCTATCAGCATCGGACGACAAGCTCATAAAGCTTTGGGATTGGGAGAAGGGTTGGGTGTGCAGTCAGACCTTTGAAGGGCATTCACATTATGTGATGCAAGTTGCATTTAATCCAAAAGACAACCTTACTTTTGCAACCTCATCACTTGATGGCACCATAAAGGTATTTTATTTTAGATATTTCAAATAATTATATATGCATTTAATTGAAATAGTTACATCTTTCAAATTTCAAAAGAGATTAATATGTTATTTAATGTGTCAATTAAATTTGATTTGGTGGTTACAAATTGTGACCGTTGGATCAAGTGATTTTAGACTGTCCAAATCACTATAATGTAAAGACACACAAGCATGGATTGGGATCTCCTACAATTTCTTTAAAATTGTAGATTCTCAAATTACGTGATTTAGACTGTTTTTAGGTATCAAAACGTTTGAAAAATGTTACCTATTAAAAATATGGCATATTATCGAGATAACTAAAAAACAAATTCCTCCCAAAAGCTTATTCTTCATAAAATCGAAAGACAATTTTTAGGTCAAATCTTTTTTACAACATAGAGAGTAAAAGAACGTGATGAAAATATACTCAATTCTCAACTGAAATATATCACATTTTTAATAGGTGACACTTTCAAGCGATGCCTAAAAATGACCAAAATTATATAATTTGAGAATCTACAATTTTAAAGAAATTGTAGAGCCAAGCATGCATATAGCTTTCTCTTTTATCTTCTACAAATTTTTTTTGCGCAATTCTCATTTTAAGGGTATTTCAATTCACTCTAGAAAAATGACTACATTTTATCCTAGCAACAGTTTGTAAAAACCCTTTAGCACTTTAGAAATTGGACAAAATATGTTCTAAAGATACCGTCATTTGGGTTGAGCCTTGAAGTTCAAATTTCTTGTTTCTTGCCTTCATAATTTTCCCTATGTTATTCCATTATTTTGGGTGTGTTAATTACAATTTGGTAATGGCTCCCCTTCCTTATAGGCATGGAATCTTCACTCTCCTACTCCAAATTGTACATTAGAGGGCCATTTGAATGGTGTCAACTGCGTTGATTACTTCACAGGTGGTGATGAACCAAAATTAGTAACTGGTTCTGATGATTTTACTGCTAAGGTTTGCAACACTTTCACCCTTCTTTTCCAGCTATATATGCAGAGATGTTTCATATGCTTGTGCCCTTGGTGGGTAACAATTTCAATGTACTAATTTGAATAATTCTATAAGAATAGGTGTGGGACTATCATGGCAAAACTTGTCTGCAAACTCTAGAAGGCCACAAGCACAATGTGACATCAATTTGTGCTCATCCAGAGCTTCCCATAATTATTACAGGCTCTGAGGATGGGACTATTTGCATATGGGATACAACCACCTATAGGTAACATTTTGTATGATGCGTATATAGATGCTTCCTTCTATTGTTGTAGAATTTTGTATAAACTTTAAAATAGGAGAAGAAAAGTGAAAGTAAAGAGAAGAAAAGAAGCTAGTTCGGTTTTAAAGTAAGGCTGGCAATTTTGACACGACTCGTGAACCTTTGAGTTTGATCTAAACGGGTTTGGGTCATAATCGGGTCAACCCTTTTATGACCCGTTTATTTCCGTTTAAAAAAAAAAAAAACAAAAAAAAGCCTAAACTAAAGCCTTAACGTATTTACCATGTAAACTTTGTACTTTGAAATTTTCTATTTGCTATGATGGAGTTGAAAAATGCAAATCTTTGTGAATGTTTTTATTGAATGCCAATTTGTTAACAATTATACCTATTATGTTTTTACCATATTGTAATTTGTGAATTCTATTGAATTCCAATGGTATTATTAATTATTACATTATTTTTCCTTCAAACATGTCAGGTTGGGTCCGGTCGTATCGCTACACCTTGTAAGTAAACGGGTCATGTCGGATCGTGTCAACCCGACATGACCCGTTATTCGAAACAGGTCAAACAGGTCGTGTTGGGTCCATGTTTTAGAGTTCAACCCGTTTATCTAAACGGGTTGTGTTCGGGTTTAGCTAATCGGGTGGTGGATCACCCGGGTCGTATTCGGATTGACCCACAACCCATTTTGCCACCCCTACTTTAAAGGCCTACGTCCACCATTGATTATTGTCGTCATGGCTATATTTTACTCTTATTTAACTTGATTTGTTTAAAAATAAGAAAGTTTCTATTTGTAGGGAAACTGTGTTAAGGGGAGAGAATATGATATACAAATCAAATCAATAAGGAAAAGTCATATATTTTAACAATTGTTGCTTGGAAACTTCTGCATAAATTGGAATTTATTAGAAACTTTTTAATGCTATATTTCTGTTTCAAAGCTTCTAAATAGTTCTCATTAACTTGCAGGCTTGAGAACACATTGAACTATGATCTTGGAAGAGTTTGAGATATTGGATACAAGAAAGGATCAAACCAGTAAGATTCTTGATATATTATTGATAGCTTCTAAATAGTTCTCATTATTTGTTTATTTTCTCAAAATATGGGAACGATAAAATCATTCATAAATGTTCATATATAATAAGGCATTAGATTTTGTCTGCAATTGTAGGAAAACTTATCTGCTTCCCACTTTAATATTTAACCATAAATATCACTATATATCCTTACTAATATGCCTACTTCTTACAGGATTGCATTTGGTTGTGACAATGGAATAGTTGTGATCAATATTAGCGGCACTTGAAAGTTGGGATATATTTTCTGAACCTACAAGTTCAAGACCGAGAAGGAAGATTTGGAGCAATAAAGTCGTCTAATGTTGCTACTATTGTACTATATATGGTGTGTTTTGTATGAATAACTGTGTCCATCTTTAACCTAGTTGAAGAGGAAGACCAGAAGAAAAGGATGTATGAATAATTTTTATTTTAGCTATAATAGAATTAATTTGTAATGGATACTAGAAAAAAAAAAAAAAATCAATGACTTATCTCTGTAAAATGTGAAAATCTGTTTTGGTTGATAATCCAAAACAGTCGTGTGTATTCACTATATAAAGAACCTTGAGTACAATTATGTTACAAATGATTCATACACTTCTTCTAATGATAAGTTATAGAGATTTGAAAACACAAATAGAAGATAAAATATAAAGCTAGATTATCAATGATTATCTTAATACCCCCTGCAAACTAATGGGTGAGCAAACCTTCCATTTGTCCTGTAAAAAACAGAATCCAGAACCAGTGAGTCCCTTAGTAAATATGCCTACAACTTGATCAAGTGTAAAAATGTACATAAACTGAATGTCACAATTTGTAACTTTCTCTTTAATGAAATTGGTAGGTTTTTAAAGTTGGCAAATTCAATGTCAAAATATATATGGTTGTAAGTTTTAGTTTAGGGTTAATTTGGTGAAAAAGTTGATCCAAGACATATTTATTAAAGTTTGTTTATGTTGTCAATATTGACCTAGTTGGACTAAAATGGTCATAAATTTTGATTTCGACCTCTGATAGAAGCAAACTTGATGGTGTTGAAAATGTGACTCAAAATTATACAACTTTGTATTTCATGATTCTAATTCTAATGTTTAATGGGTAAAAAACGGGTCATATATAGAAGTATGAAAATCTGCACGTTTTGGGAACCGACTTTATGATTTTAGGGCTACTTTCTCAAGTCTATTTAAGGGCTTTGAAGCACAAATTTTGTAAGTATTAGAGGCAATATTTTTTTTATAAAAAAAAAAACAGTTTTTTTTTTTTTTTTTCCTTCTTGTGCTAAGAGATAAAGTTTAGGTTTTTCTGCTTTCAATTGCTCATCTCTTAAAGTTTTTTTTATATACCACAACCTTTCATCAACAATAATAGAAGCCTATCGTAGTTCTGGTAAAGGAGATCAAGTAGAACAATTGTTTAAATGTTCTGGAATGATTATTACGGTAGAAATCAAGTGGGTCGCTTTTCTTATGCAAGAGAGTGTTAACTTCAAAGGTTTTGTAAGTGTGAACTTCTTATAATCCTTATTATTATATAGTGGATTGATTTCCTAAGTTTTGACTTCCCCAAAATGGTTTTACTTTTAAAGAGTTTTTCAAAAGGTTTCCACTTATTTACCAAAATCCTTGTGTTGATTGTGTGGTGATTGATATTTTCTTATTTGTCTTTATTTCACTATCAAAGATTTTTTATACCTTCATCATTGAGCCCCAGATTATAGTTATATACTCAGAAACGGGCATATCCAATTTCAATAAGGACTAATGAATCTGTGCTGAAGCATAGTGCCTTCTTTTCTCCCAACTTCTTCATCAAAATATTGAAGATGGTTTTATTAGTTACTTGTACTTGTCTATTTGTTTTGGGATGCCCCGGAGAGGAGTAGTTCTTGATGTGCAGTGTGGAACACCATTCTTAGAAAGGCTCGCAATCAAACTGCATTTCATTGTTTGTGATTAGAGCATACAGAACTTCATAGCAACACACCACCGATTTTAAGAGGAAATTTTTAATGTTGCTAGTTGTTATGTTTGTGAGAGCCTATGCTTCTACCCATTTTGTAAAATAGTCTACGACCACGAACACAAACTTAACTCTCCATTTTCCTTGGGATGGACCAACAATGTCTACCCCCATTGTGCGGAAGGCTAAGGTGAGGAGATTGAACTTAACACCTACGGGATTTTTTATGAAGTTGGCAAATCTCTGGCACTTGTCACAATTCTTCACCATCTCAAGCGATTATTTGTTCGTTTGAGGCCAATAATACCCGGGCCCAACTTTCTTGTGGGCCAACATCCGACCTTCTGAGTAGCTTATATATATGCATTCGTGTATTTCTCATAGGATGTATTATGCCTCTTTCTTTTAGATACACTTAAGGAGGGGCAATGTGTATCCCCTCTTGTATAGGGCATCGCCAATCAAAACATAGTGAGCATACTACATCCTTACTATTTGCGACTTTCGTCGATCCTCATGGAGTTTTACCTCTTTCCATAATCGGATTATTTCTTCGGCCCAATTTGGGCTTGTCTCTACCTGCTATACTTGCGTTGTTTTAGCAATTGCTAGCTCGGCTAACACCTGCACCTTCTCCTCTGAGTCTTTTATCTCTTCATCAGTTGTGGAGCCCAAATGAGCCAATAGATCGACCCTTGCGTCTTCTTCTCTCGAATCCTTATTACACCAAATCTGTCAAAGTAAGCTCAAGACTTATGTACCTTCATAGTATTTCTTCATACATATTGTAATACCCCGACAAAACATCTGTTTTCGAAGTTAAGGATTTCTTACTTTAGCGGTTAATGTTTCCTTAAAACAAAGTCTTAAACCAAGAGACCTAAACATTTTTCAAAGAACCCAACCCCTTGAGACTTTTGGAGGCAAAAACCCCAAACCACCTCACTGGCCAAGCGCGTGCTAGGGGACAACACGAGTGTTCACTGACCAGTCTTCAATCCATTGGGTAAAGCCCAAACATACGCCTGAACCTTTTTACCTATCATGTAAATAGTACCCGAGCGCTCACTCAACAGTACCCGAGCTCTCATTGCCAATTCTGAAAAGCAATATTAACCCGTTCTCCACTTTTTCAGAGCAAGGCACACCTCCACCCTCTATATAAGCCATACTCTTCGACCCTCAGCCACCTTAAACCTCAAAAAAACCTAACATTAATGTGAGAAGAGACTTGGAAAAAGAAGGAAGAGAGAGCGTTTGTCTTTTTCCAATCCCTACCTTCCTGTAATCAAAGATCCCTTTGAAGTTTTGCAATATTTTTATATTATTGCTACTATATTGTTGTTTTGAAGAATATCATTATGTTGAATCAATCGAAAAATGTCTATAGAAATAATTCACCTTTATCATTCTATCAGGATTTCATATGTTAAATCATTCTAATTAATTTCTTTTCACATGCATTTCGCATAATTTTTTCATTCTAAGTATTATTCTCAGGATGATTCTCCACATTTCCATCAATTGCAACTTGAAGAACATGTCGTAGCTTATGGGTAAAAAAGAAATATCAAAAAGTGTGCTATACTATTTATTATTGAAGGCTTAGGCTTCTCTGGAACCGGTTGAACACGAGGGACTCTTTTATTCTAGTGGTTATATTTAACTGTAGTAGATTTGTAATGAACAATTATGTGAATTTGTTGTATTTTGTATGTCTGTATTTTGCTATTAAGGAACAATGATATCAATTGGTAGTAGATTTGTAAGGAACGATGATGTGGTTGCGGTTATATATGTTTATTAGCAATTAATTATTTTGTATTATGTTTTTGATGTCTATGATTATTATCTCTCTTAATTTATATTTAATTTATCATTAGGTGGCACCAAATTTGGCTTTAAATAAAAAATAAAAATAAAAAATAAAAAAACAATTTCTGGTATTAAAATAAATACTTCCGAATAAATCAATTTTTAAGTGCCACTAGTTTTGTATATATCTTGGTACATATTATGTGCCAGGATTTATAACTTACTAGGACATTTTCATGCGCCAGAATCTCCCACTCTTTGGCATATGAAAATATGCAAGTTATAAATTCTGGCACATTATTATATGTCAGGACTTCTTGGCAGACTTATTTGCCAGAGCTTTATGGTATTCTCATGTGCTAGGTTATGTACTAGGATGTAATTTTCTTGACACTCCACCCCCATTATTTACTAACTACCAAAAAATATATAATTCTTGGCATTTAATTAATGTTAGGAAATAATCTTCCTTTCATAATGATTCTTTAGTTCGAAAGGCATGGCTTTGTAACAATATAGCCATCAATCATGCTGAAAACGTTTTCTCTTGGCCCATCGCATGCATATAAATCTAGTTATATCTTAAGAATGCATACTTAAAGCTGAGGAGATCTTGCCCCGAAGTTAAGTCAACCAAAAGGTCTATCTAAGGGAGTGAAAACCTATCCTTTTGACAAGCCTTGTTGAAGTCTGTGAAGTCTATACACATTCTTCATTTGTCATTAGACTTCTTAACTAGCACTGCATTCACAAGCCACTCAAGATAATGGACCTCCTTGAAAAAACATGCTTGGAGCAATTTCTCCACTTCATTCTTTGCTGCTTAGTTTCGCTCGGGGGCAAAGCTTCGCCTCTACTGCTTCACTGGTTGGGTGGCTACGTCTATGGTCAATTGGTGGACAATTACTGAGGGATCTATCCCCGGCATATATTCATGAGTCCATGCAAATATATCACCATAGTCTTAAAGGGAACCAATCAACTCCTCCCGAATCTCTTAGGCTAGTTGTGACCCAATTTTGACCTTTTTGTTAGGCTCACCGATTGAAATTTCTTCTAATTCTTTGACCAGTTCTCTATTTTGCAATATCTCCTTGTCTCACATCCAACTCTTACAGACAAACTCTCATTTCTGATCGGCTCTTTCAAAGTTGTATTGTAACATCTCTTAACCGCCATCTCATCTCCTTTGAAATCACCAACCCCATTATCGGTTGGAAATTTCATCTTCCAGTGATGGGTTGAAGCTATTGGTCGTAACTTATTTAAAGTTGGCCTTCCAACTATAACGTTGTACGCCGAAAGATGGTCTATCACCAGAAAATCAACCATCATGGTAACTTGTATAGGGAGATTCCCAGTTATTATTGGGAGTGTGATTACCCCCTACTGATTGAACCCTTTCTCCTGCAAAACCTACTAAGGTAGATTGAACGGGTTTGACTCTTTTTCGATTAATCTTCACTTTCCATGCGAGTAAGAGGAAAAGCTTGGCAAGCTATTTCATCCGGGGTCTCATGAAGGACCAAATGTGTTTTTTAGCTCTCCATGTGCCATTGAGTCCTCGGTTCTGCTATATTTCTCCACTTGGGGAACCTTGAATTTATCGGGTAAAGGAAACTTCAACACCTAATTAGTGAAAGCTAACTTGGTGTTCTATGGCAAGTCATCAACCACTGATCGCTTCCCTTACTCTTTCTGTGACATCTTGTCATATTTGAACTTAAGATCTTCCACAATTGCGTAAAGACCATTCAAATCCTCTTGATTATTAGCATGTCGCGACCCATGCTCGTCAATATGATTATGGTGCTTGATTTGACTATGTTAGACTTCTTCACTAGCTTCTTCCTGTTCTTGTTTTGGTAGGGGCTTTGGTAGTTTGCACACCTACCAGAATCCTTGGATTAGGAGCACCTCCTCCTCCTTGTAGTAGAGACCAGTTTATGGTTTTCCTTCAGCGTGTATTCACCATTGCGGATTTTGTCTAGAAATGAATAATTGTCCCACATACGACACCAAACTATTGGAACAGTTTCCAGTTGGGTAAACACTTGCATTGGACAAACGGATACTTGCAAAAAGAGATTAGACAAAAGAACTTATGAGGATGTGCCGGCATGGGATAGCTATAGTGCCTAAGTTAGTGATTTTCTTTTTAGAAGATAATACCAACTCTTATTCACAAAAAGTTGACCTCTTTGACTTGTATTGAGTCCTCCTTATATAGGAGGGTGTTGCAATTGACATCGATTAGATCTCCCGTTTCTCGGGATTGATGTGATCCTGAAAATCCTGGGATTGTGGTGTTATTCCAAAGATTCACGCCTATCTTTGAAATAACTACATGTATTCTCGGTATAAAATATCTAAGATTTCCTATAGCATTTCCCGAAGAATCTTAGAAATCCATGCCATGATTTGCACAAATAATGGGCTTGGTTTTGGGCCTCACTGATCTCTGGGACTCTCTTTACAACCCATCTCAATAGTTGGACTATCAGATCGGCCCAATTCCTAACATTATTTATTTAATTTTAGTCTATTGGCATATGAATCATAGGAAGGGAATATGTGGGTTAAAGAGTTGATCAATGTCAATTTCTTCTATCGTGACAGTTCTTGAAGTTTTTGATTGAATATTTAATATAAGGTGAATCATATTCAGCTTTATGAACTTGAAAGAAAAAAGCTTTTTGGGGGAGGAACTTTGCTACGATTCTGAGTGTCTTACATGACTTAAGTACAATCTTACCCATGTATATAAAAGCTCATGGATAGCCTCTTCTTACAAGCCGATTTTTAAGGGTAAGTTTTTCCCAAAATTTGTATTATTTAGTATGAGAGCCAACCACCATGTCAAGTGTAGGATCAAACATAGCTCGTAGAGTCACAAAATGGGTGACTTATAGGTTAGATTAAAGGGTTAATTACATTTCTAGTACCTAGGTTTTTTACTTTTTAATTTTTTTTTCACCTAAGTTTCAAATCGTATTACAAATGGTACTTGACTTATGGGAAAATACCAACTTAGTACCTACATTAGATTTCATTAGCTCAAACTAACAAATTGCCACATCACCGCCCTTAATATTGTGACACGTGTCATTTTTTTCTCTATTGTTTTATCTTATCTTAATGTAATTACATGTAAATTCACCTCGACATCAACATAATATATATATATATATATATATATATAATAAAAATAAAAAATGAAATTCATTCCCTATTTCCCCATTTTCCCGTTCGTGCCCTAGGTTTAGAATAACCCACCCAAATTCTGAATTTCCCCCAAAGCTTCCCATATCTGCGATTGCGATTGCGATTGCGATTGTTTGGATTCTCGTGTTGGTCTGGATTTGGGTTTGGAGTGGTTGGATTATCGATCGCTTTGAAAGGAAATCGACTATGCGGCATGGTCTGATCTAATCTGAGCACGTCAGAGGAGACGTTTGCAGTGTTGGTAACTCGACGTTGTATGTCGAAGGAGTAAAAATGAGACCACCTCGGAGAAGTCGAAGAGATCAAGGTATGTACTTTGCTCTTTCTGCAATATTTTCCAAGAATAAAATTTTGGTAGTTTTGGTTTGTTCAACTAAAGTCCCGACGAGTGTTTTTTTTTTTTTTTTTTTAGTATTTAGTATATGGGTTTCAGACGTTTTAATCACATTTATGGTTGTTCTGTGTTTTAGTCCTCAATATCTATCTCAGCCAATTCTTCAAGGCCTTGATTGACACATGCCGGTGCTTCCTCCTATACTCCCTCAGAATGCCGGAGGTGCAAACTTCAATGATGAAGTTAAATGTCTTGTGCTCATGATCCTAGGCCAAACGACGTCGCTTGAGGGGGATAAAATTTATGTTTTCACAAAAGGGCATTTTCGTACCTTCAAGTCAAAAAATAGCACGTGGATAGCACGTGATGCATTTTTCATCCAAATTGATGGGGCTGACTAACGGAGTGGCCATTTTGACACATTTTGGAACTTTGTTGGGCTACTTTAGTACCTTTTGAACATTGGGGGGCCAACTCACAAATGGATGTCAGTATAGAGGGCTTTTTTATATTTTTTCCTAAATTTAATTGATAATATAAACTGAATTGAAAAATAACAAAGACTAGTTGCCTTTATATAGGTTAGGCACCTCCTAAATTAACAAGGAAAAAGAAAAGCAAACATAATTAGAAAATGTATACAAATCCTAATAGGAAAAGGAAAACAAATCCTAATAGGAAAGGAAAAACCCAATCCTTATTAAAAAAAAAGAAAACTAAAACACACATGCATAATTAAAGTAACAATTTTCTCAAATTTCTCATGCATCAATCTCTCAGAGTTGGAAAGAACTCACCCTCGAGTTCAAATCATATTTTCCTCAATCTTTTGGATGCCCCCTTAATTCCTTCCATCATGTACTTCTCAATATCAATGCAACTTGATACCGGAAGAGAAACAATTTACAACCCATCAAAACATGACTGGGAATAGTAGTTTGAAAACTCTTCATATCATATTGAGATACTTCAATCTTCACACGGTATTCATTTATCTTCTCACATTCGTACGGCATATAAATCTCCCAAAAATGATCAAATATTTCTTCCTCTTTGAAAATAAAATTTTCCGTCACCTTTATAAGATCTTCATCGTCAACATATGTATCATAAGTTGGTGGAGGATTCCAATGCACGAAACATTGAGAAGGATCTTCAATGTCTTCTTCATGTTGAAACTCTTCATCAACAAACTTAACTCTGAAGTCTAAGTCTCCATGTCGTTCATCCCGAACACATTGTTCCTGAAACAGAACAGACTTGTGATATGGGTTCTCGAAATTGGATTTTGAATTGCGACCATCTATCATAATACATCTCTAAGTTTTGCGCCGCTAGACGCTGGGTTAACTTCACAACCTGCCTCTGCAAATCCTCAATCATCATGTCTTGTATATTGCGCTCATGGTAAGGGATTTCCTCATTAGGAACCTGTCCACGTCGACCACGACCACGAGTCTTGAAAAACTAATGAAAAAAATTCATCCCAAGAAGACGCTATGCTTTGATACCAACTGATGCCGGGCAGAACTAAGATAGTTTTGAAAACGTATAATAATAGCAAAAACTAAGAATTGAAGATTAAAAAAGGAATGCAGGAAGAGAGAAAATAACAAATAGGGAAGATAAAATCCCTAAGTGCTCCAAATAAGCAAACAGAAAAATAACTCTGAAAAACTTAAATTTAATTGATAGTATAAACTGAATTGAAAAATAACAAAGACTAGATGCCTTTATATAGGCTAGACACCTCCTAAATTAACAAGAAAAAAGAAAAGCAAACCTAATTAGAAAGTGAATACAAATCCTAATAGGAAAAGGAAAATAAATCCTAATAGGAAAGGAAAAACCCAATCCTTATTGAAAAAAGAAAACTAAAATACACATGCATAATTAAAATAACAATTTTCTCAAATTTCTCTTGCATAAAGATGGAAATGGAGATGTAGTTGGAGTTGGAGATGGAGATGGGGATGGGGATGGATATGGGAGATGGCTATGGATATGAAGAGCTGCTGACAGAAGAGCAGCCCCCACAGTAGCTTACCATCCAACAGTCTACCAAGCAGCAAACTACCAAGGGGAACCAATCACAAAAGAAGCATGCTACCAGGAAAAAGCATGTAGCTAGGCAATCTACAATCAAGCAGTCCAGAGCCAAGCAGCCCACAAGGCAGAAGCATGTTGCCAAGCAGCGCAAGGTAGCCCCCTTTACGTAGAGAAGATAATGGAAAAGATAATGAAGATGAAATTCAACTTCCATGAAGTGATCTTGACGTGACTGATGGAGAGGAATAGGACATTTGTGTTAGAAAATGTGATGCTAAGGAGGTTGCATCCAAGTGGTTCCAGCTATGGGGTGTAGCATCATCATTTAAGGAGTAGGACAATCAGTATAAGGGTAAATCCAAACAGCCAAATGAAGAGGTTGTGAAAAGTCTTGATCTATGTAGTGTAGATAGTGAAGATGATGGTGAAGGGTCACCCAAATGCAATAGAAATAAGTATCCGCAATGGAAAGAATTGCAAGACTATAAAGAGAAGGTTGAAATACGAGTGGGTTGAAGTTTACATAACCATCTTAGTTTAAAGAGGCAACACAGGTGTATGCAGTGCATAATTATTTCAATTACACAGATATGTATAACGAGAAAAACCGTGTATCAATCTTTTGTAAGAAACAATGTGGTTGGAGAGTATATGCATCATGAACAATTGATAAGAAATACTTTCAAATAAAGACATTATTTGATGTCCATAACTGTGGAAGCCATTACCAAAACAAAAGAGCAACAATCAAGTGGGCGTCACACCGAAACATCAAAAGCTTTCAGGATCAGCCTGATTGGAAGGCTAGTGCTTTGAAAAAAAATGGTTAGAAGGGATTACAATGTGGAGATGTCCTTGTTGAGTTGTCACCGTGCCAATAGAATGGTGTTTGATTTGCTAAGTAGAACACATGATGAGTAGTACAAACTTACAAGAGAGTATGTTAATGCAATACATATTTGGAATCCTAGTAGCATGCTTCTTATGTTAATGCAATACATAAATCATATGTTTTGTTAACATGTGTTTTTTGAGAATATCTTCAATGTGTTTATGGTACAAAAGCTACATTTTGTGCCCATCACTCAATGAATGACAAATCAGCATTTCACAAGATACAAAATAGTCTTGACTACACTTGATAATACCAATCTCAATATCAAATCAAAACAACAAACAAACCTTCACGTTGTAATGACCCAAACCTTGACGTTGCAACACGCCGTCACTGCCCAGCCTAGATTGCCCATCCCCCGCCTAGCCGACTTCAAAAATTCCACATTGGTGGGCCCACAGTGTCTAGCCTAAGCCGCCCAGCCAGCTTCGAAATTCCTCCACCGGTAAGTTGATTTACAAATCATTGTCCATAGCTGTTGCTGTTCCACAAGTGTTAAGTAATCTAGTATTTGGTTTTGTCGTGTAAGAAGATAGTCATTTTTGCCCATGGTATCTAATGTCCAGACATATTCTTGTAGCTGGTCATTTCATTTCAAGGGCATATATATAACCTCTCACAGGTCTTGCGACACAGTGAGCTTGATATTTCAATGGCTCACCGTTACTAAATCCATGTTTCATTTTTCCTAAAATATTAGTTGGAAATATTCTGCATTAATAATTTTGTTTGAAACTTCTTTTTATTGATGATTTTGATTGTTTCCAACTATGGCAAAAATGATTAAACTCACATGAACTTATCAAAAAAAGATCACTAGAATGAGAAATGTTTATTGTTTGAATTTGAATTTGTGTTATAGATATATGAAAAAGTTGCTAACTTCTCTCGTATGTGTTTTTAGAGGGTGGGTATGTAAAAAGATTTGCTGAAAATTTGTCTACCAAGTGTTTGATGAAATGTCTTAGTAAGAATGTTTTTAATGTTTAGTTCGATTATATTTGCATGCTTTTGCAAGATCACTAGAATGAGTACTAATAGTAAAGAATTTGACATAATCTCATAGGGTGATGAGAATATTGAAGATGGACACGTTGATATTCTAATGGTAGAAGATCAAAGTAATTTGAAGCAACCTACTGTCCGCTTTTCTTTATCTAATGGTAATGTGTAACCATGTCTTAGTATGAAATTTGATGAATTAGAAGATGCTCATGCATGTTATAATGCTTATGCAAGGCAAATAGGTTTTAGTATTTGTAGAAGTCATAGTCGATTATCGAAGGATAAGTCATTAATTGCAATATAATATGTTTGTTCAAGGGAAGGGTTTCGTGATAAAAAGTCTCAAAATAAAATTTATACAAATTTGGAGCCTGCAGAAACAAGGATAGGATGTAGAGCACTTATGGGTTTGAAGAATGTGGAGTTAAGATGGATTGTATGTAAGCTCATAATTAAACATAATCATGACCTCCTTTCTCCTAGAAGTACAAGTTTGCTTCGTGGACATAGAGTGATAACAAGTGTCCAAAAATGGCTTATGGATACACTCAATGAGTCCGATGTAGTTCCAAGGAAGATAATGTCGGTGTTGAGTAAAAAATCTGGTGATGACCATAATATTAGTTGTATTGCTAAAGATGTTCAAAATCACTTAGGCAATAAAAGAATTATTTTTAGAGAGGGAGAGACACAAAAAATGTACAATTATTTTCTCGAGAGACAAAGCAAAAATTCGGGTTATGTTTATGCAATACAAGTTGATGAAAATGGATGCATGGGCAATTGCTTTTGGGTAGATGGTAGATCACGAGCTGCGAACCAATATTTTGGAGATGTTGCTACTTACTTGACAAATTGTTATAAGATGCCTTTTGTTCCTTTTATTGGAGTTAACCATCATCATCAATCTATGATGTTTGAATGTGCTTTGCTCATAAATGAAACTGCTGAATCTTGCACGTGGTTGTTGAAAACATGGCTTGAGGCAATGCTTGGGCGTGCTCCTTCTACAATTAGTACAGACAATGACAAGGCTATAGTTAAGACAATTGCAAAGGTACTACCAAATACCACTCATTGATTGTGTTTGTGGCATATTTTACAAAAAGTTTCAGAACATTTGGCTCATATATATAATAAATATTCATCTTTCCAAGGAGATTTTTGGCATTGTATTCATAATACAATCACAATTAAAAAGTTTGAGATCGAATGGAGTGAATTTGTACACAAGTATGAGTTGGGAGAGAAGGATTGGTTAAAAAATCTTTATAGACAACATGAAAAGTGGATGCCGGCTTACTTGTGAACAACATTTTGTGCCGACATGTCTACTACTCAAAGGAGTGAGAGTATGAATAAGTTTTTTAAAGATTATGTCCATTCAAGCACAATGGTGAGTGACTTTGTCTATCAATATGAAAAAGCAATGGATGCACGTTATTTTAAAGAGAAAGAAAGATGTTAAAACAAAAACTTCTAGACCGATTTTGAAAACATGTTACAAGATGGAAGTAGAGGCGGCAAAGTTTTACACAAGAAAGTCTTTTTTGATATTTCAAGAGAGCTATTTAATAGTCAAAATTACTACTCATCTAAACATCAAAAAAAAGGAGGGGTGAAGATATATAGGGTGGCCCTTCATGGGAGAGAAAGTTCATTTTATGAAGTTGCATTTGAAGTTCTTGAGAAGAAAGCTACTTGTACACGCCACAAGTTTGAATTTATTGAAATTCTATGTAAGCACATTCTTCAAATTTTTGTGAAGAAATCTTTGGTGGATACTATTCTCCAATATTATGTTTTAGAGAAATGGACGATCAATGCCAAGAGTCGTATTATACTTGGCATATCTAGTTATGATAATCAAGCAGGAAAACCAAATTCTTCCACCTTGATAAGAAATAACTTAATGTTGCAATTTTATGAAGTTGTAGAAGCGGGATGCCAATCAAAAAGAAAATATGAACATCTTGGCATTGGTTTACAAAAGCGTCATCACGAGCTTCTCACAATGGATGACCATTGTGATAAAGATAAAAAAGGATGATGATGTAGGAAGCGCCAAGGGTCCTGTGTTGAACAGTCAAGTACTATCAAACCTTACATTCACTTTGCAAGATCCTGTACATATTCATTGTAGAGGAAAACCAAAATCTTTGAAACAAAAAAATCCAAAAGAAAATCAAGAAAAGAATATGTACCATTTGCAGGCAAACAGGACACATGAGAACCAATTGTCCTTCACATAAGCAAGCAAGGTAATCTTATAAATTTTGTGATTTACAATAATTTACATTAATATGCATTTTGATTTAATTCGCATTAAAATCTTATTTTGTATAGGGATATTGTGAATGACAATATAAAGGCAACTAACTTGCGGTTGATGGATCAACAAAGTTTAGTAAAGTTAAATTTTTATTATAACATATCCTCTATCAAAGTAATTTTGGTCAATTATCTAATTTTCATTATTTGTGAATTATTTACAGTCCTTTTGGCCAATTATGGAGTATCTCTCTGCAACTACATTTGCCATGTCTCAAGATCTTGTATGTTCATCAACTACAATTGATATTGGTGCAAACAACATCAATGCCTATGAAACTACTTGAAGTTGTGGTGGTGTGTGTAGTGTGGTCTTTTTTGTGAAGTTGTGGTAACCGTAATATGGTTGTATGTAGCTGTATGGTGTACTATTAGATTTGCAACAATTTAAATTGCTGGAATGTTTGTACTGTCATTTTTGCAGCTATTTGAATTGCTAGAATGTTTGTATTGTTAGTTTTTATTTTATTTTATTTTATTTTATTTTTTTTGTAAATGTTGTTACAACAAGAGCAATGGAAACCACCATTAATGTTTTTGTCCAGTTTTTATTAATGTTGAACAGGAGTGGTTTTTTCTTTTTTAATACTTATATAGGTTTTGAAACTAACAAGTAAAAGAAATAGATTCAGACATACACTTTCTGGCAAGCTTTTTCCCATCTAATACTCTAAATAAAAATTCGCATACCAAAATATAGTGAAAGAAAACCAAGGCATGTTAATGCAGCACTTGGCTACAAAGAAAATGAATCAAATTACAAGGAAGCTACCACAATTACATATAAAGCTCAACTGGTCCAAACACATGACATAATGATGCAGAATAATTTTCAGTCTCCAATTTGCAATATGATCTATCAATCAGCTTTAAGCAACATCTCTGAAGCAAGACCTTGATTACAAAAAGGCAAAGCAACAACAGTCGGAGTAGCGACGGTGTATCGTCGGAGCAACGGTGGGCTGATTTTACATGTAAATCTAAAACATAAGAAAATCAAATTCTATATGCAAATCTAAAACATAACTAAATCTGATTTTATAAGCAAAGCTGCAGATAAGAAAATTCATCATAAACAAAGCAACCACATCAAGTATGCAAACATAACATAACTAAACACTAAAAAAATTCTTACTAAGACATTTCATCAAACATTTGGTAAACAAAATTTTTAACACAATTTCTCAACGAAGTTTTACACGTTAAGCCAATCTTTTTATACACATGAGAGAGAAGATAGCAACTTTTTAATATATCCATAACACAAATTCAAATAAAAAACAATAAAAATTTATAATTCTAGTGATCCTTTTTTTGACAAGTTCATGTGAGTTTAATCATTTCTGCCATAGTTGGAAACAATCAAAATCAACAAAACAAAGAAGTTTCAAACATAATCATATATCGATGGAGGTTTTTCAACTAGAGCAATAGTGGGTTGGGTGGGGTGCCGGAGGGTTGGGCGTAGGCTAGGTGGTGCCGATGGACTGGGCAGGGTTGGGGTCACCAGCGTTGAATTTTTGAAGCCGGCTAGGTAGGGATGGGCACCGGGGGATGGGTGGCGTGGGTTGTTCCGTTGTGGGCTGGGCATGAAAGATGTCATGATGTTCTATTGTTTTGTTTTGATTTTATGATGATATTGATATTATCATGTGTACTCAAGACTATTTTGTATATTGTGAAATGCTGATTTGTCATTCATTGAGAGGTGGGCACAAAAGGTGACTTTTGTGCACCGACAACACAGAAGATGCTCTCGTGTTTTTTTTGTTTCAAAAAACGTGGCAACTTCTTAATGGTGGGTATAAAAGCCTTGAGTTGTGCCAAGATCTTCTCTTGGAGCATTTGACCCTGCATGTCTAACCCAAGTTCGCTCCGATTGCAAGACTCCAATTACTTGTTGTTGGCTCCGACCCAGGATTGCTTCGGTTGCAAAGCTCCAATTACACATGGTCGCACGCAAATGTGTTCTCTCCTTAACGGAATATTTTGTCTCACATGCACGCACTGCACCCGTCACTTTGTCTTACATGCACGCACTGCACCGTCACGACACTCACACCCTCGCCTCTCTCACTACTTAGTGCTCACTCTCTCATAGATCATTGCACTTTTCATCTCCCAACATTGGCGGTCACCATTGCAGTGCCACTGCCATTTTCAAATTTCTCATAGACCATTTGTACCCTCGTCACCAAAGAACCATTCATCGTGGAGTATTGGCTCACTCAAATTAAGTTCTACCCCCAACTGATAGTAGCACTTGGCGTCTGGTGGCGTCACGCCTTTAGTAAGCAAAGATTGTTTGATGTCACCACTTTGCAGCTATGCGTGAGCTAACAGTGTCTCATTTTTCAAATCAGCCAATCTGGTGGCTCTGTTTCCCATCTTCTCTCAAAATTTTTGAATAACAAAGATTTGAAGATTATGGGACTAGGCAAGGAGAAACCTATCTAAAAATTTAAGAATGATTGCGGTTTACACGTGGCCCATGCATTAGATCTTGGGACTCTTGTTGCTAAAAAGTTTGCCATGCCAGAGTTGAGTGAGGCAGGGATGATGGAACTGGTAATGGAGCTTCTCGTTCAGAAACTTTCGACTCAAAGAAAAATTAGGAGCAGACATTACAAGGTTGAGCTAAGCTAAGACCTCGTAACTCACGGATGCATTGAAGCTTTTATGTTTTAATCTAAATATATCTCTCATTCTCATTAAATTGACTATTCTTTTATATGTTTGCATATTACATGTTAATGCAATTCGTAAGTAGAATCCAACTGGACATGGCTTTTAAACAATGGGTTGGAAGATATTGGATATCCAAGGGAGCACACATGAACATTTATGTTCGACCGACAAAAGATAATATCTAATTGCATATTTGCATGATTAATTAATAGTTTTCTAACATCTAACTAAATTGTGTTAAATTATTCTCTTGTTATACATGAAGTGTTGGATGCTATAGAGTATTTAATGCATGTTCTAAAGTACATATGCATTAAAGATACAACAATTACATGTGATGCTTAACTGGTCCAAACACATGACATAATGATGTAGGATAATTTTCAGCCTCTCCAATTCGCTATATGATCTATCAATTAGCTTTCAGCAACATCTTTGAAGTGAGACTTTGATCACAAAAAAGCAAAGCAACTACTGCCAGAGCAGCGATGGTGTACCATCGGATCAACGGTGGGCTGGGTGGTGGGCTGATTCTATATGCAAATCTGAAATGTAAGAAAATCTGATTTTTTATGCAAATCTAAAACATAACCAAATTTGATTTTATATGCAAAGCTGCAGATAAGAAAACTCATCATAAGGAAAGCAACCACATCAAGCATGCAAACATAACCCAACTAAACACTAAAAAAAATTTCTACTAAGACATTTCATCTAACATTCGGTAGACAAAATTTTTAGCACAATTTCTCAACAAAGTTTCGCACATTAAGCCAATCTTTTTACACACACGAGAGAGAAGATAGCAACTTTTTCACATATCTATAAAACAAATTCAAACAAAAAATAATAAAATTTTTTTATTCTAGTGATCCTTTTTTTGACAAGTTCATGTGAGTTTAAAAATTTCAGCCATAGTTGGAAACAATCAAAATCATCAATACAATAAAGTTTCAAACAAAATCATTTACCGATGAAAGTTTTTCAGCCGGATAAGCAGTGGGCTGGGAGTGGGCTGGGCGTGGGCTGGTGGGTTGGGCGTTGGCTGGGTTAGGGGCACCGGTGCCGAATTTTTGAAGCTGGATAGGCAGAGATGGATGCCTGGGGATGGATGACGTGGGTTGTTGCGGCGTGGGCTAGACGTGAAGGATGCCGTGATCTTCTTTTGTTTTGTTTTGATTTTATGATGAGATTGATATTATCAGGTGTACTCAAAACTATTTTGTATATTGTGAAATGCTAATTTGCCATTCACTGAGAGGTGGACACAAAATGTGGCTTTGTGCACCGACAACACAGAAGATGCTCTTTTGTTTTTTTTGTTACAACAAATGTGGCAACTTCTTAATGATGGGTACAAAAGCCTTGAGTTGTGCCATAATAACATTTGAAGATCTTCCCTTGGAGCATTTGACCCTGCATGTCCGACCTAGGTTCGCTCCAGTTACAAGACTCCAATTACTTGTTGTTGGCTCCGACCCAGGATTGCGCCCGTTGCAAAGCTCCAATTACACGTGGTCACGCACAAATGTTTTCTCTCCTTAACGGAATATTTTGACTCACATGCACGCACTACATTATTCACTTTGTCTTACATGCATGCACTGCACCCTCACAACGCTCACACCCTTGCCTCTCTCACTTTGTCTTACATGCGTGCACTACACTCATCACGACACTCATACCCCTGCCTTTCTCACTACTCAATGCTCACTCTCTCATAGACATTGCACTTTTCCTCTCCCAACAATGGCAGTCACCATTGCAGTGCCACTGCCAGTTTAAAATTTCTCTGAGACCATCTATACCCTCGTCACCAAAGAACCATCCATCGTAGAGTATTGGCTTGCCTAAATCAAGTTGTACCCCCAATTGATAGAAGGACTTTGCGTTCGGTGGCGCCACGCCTTTGGCATGCAAAGATTGTTTGACGTCGCCACTTTGAAGCTGTGCGTGAGCCTACAGTGTCTTATTTTTCAAGTCAGCCAAGCTGGTGGCTCTGTTCCCCATCTTCTCTCAAAGTTTTTGAATAACAAGGATTTGAAGAATGTGGGACTACGCATGGAGAAATCTCTCCAAAAACTTAGGGATGATTGTCGTTCACATATGGCCCATGCATTAGATTTTGAGACTCTTGCTGCTAAAAAGTTTGCCATGCCAGAGTTGAGTAAGGCTGGGATGACGAAACTGGTAAATGAACTTATCAGACAAAAACTTCTAACTCAAAGAAAAATGAGGAGCAGATAGGACAAGGTTGAACTAAGGTAGGATCAAGTAACTCTCGAATGCATTGAGGCTTTTATGTTTTAATTTGAATATATCTCTCATTCTCATTAATTTGACTATTCTTTTTTACATCTGCGTATTGCATGTTAATACAATACGTAGGAAAAATCTACCTAGACATGATTTTTAAACAACGTGTTGGAGGATATTGGGTATCAAAGAGAGCACTCATGAGGATTTATGTTTGACTGACAAAAGGTAATATCGAATTGCATATTTGTATGATTATTTAACAGTTGTCTAACATTTAACTAAAATGTGTTAAATTATTCTCTTGTTACATATGAGTTGCTGGATGTTATGGAGTATTTAATGCATGTTCTAAAGCACATATGCATTGAAGCTACTACAATTACGTGTGAAGCTCAACTGGTACAAACACATGACATAATGATGCAAGGTAATTTTCAGTCTCTCCAATTCGCTATATGATCTATCAATCAGCACTCAGCAACATCTTTGAAGCGAGACTTTGATTACAAAAAAGCAAAGCAACAACAGCCAGAGTAGTGACAGTGCACCGTCAAATCAGCGGTGGGCTGGGCGGTGGGTTGATTCTATATGCAAATCTAAAACGTAAGAAAATCTGATTTTTTATGCAAATCTAAAACATAACCAAATATGATTTTATATGCATACTTGAAGATAAGAAAACTCATCATAAACAAAGTAACCACATCAAGCATGCAAACATAACCCAACTAAACACTAAAAAAATTCTTATTAAGATAGTTCATCAAACATTTGGTAGACAAAAATTTTAGTACAATTTCTCAACAACATTTCACACATTAAGGCAATCTTTTTATACACACACACGAGAGAAGATAGGAACTTTTTTCACATATCCATAACACAAATTCAAACAAAAAACAATAAAAATTTCTTATTCTAGTGATCATTTTTTTTTTGACAAGTTCATGTGAGTTTAAAAATTTCAGTCATAGTTGGCAACAATCAAATTCATCAAAACAAAGAAGTTTCAAACAAAATTATCTACCGATGAATTTTTTTTAGCTGGAGAAGCGATGGGCTGGGCGTAGTGCCAGTGGGCTTGGCGTAGGCTGGGTTAGGGGCAACGATGCCAAATTTTGAAGCCGACTAGGCAGGGAAGGGCGCCGGGAGATGGGCAGCGTGGGTTGTTGCAGCGTAAGCTGGGCGTGAAGGATGTCATGATCTTCTATTGTTTTGTTTTGATTTTATGATGAGATTGATATTATCAAGTATACTCAAGACTATTTTGTATATTGTGAAACGTTGATTAGTCATTAACTGAGAGGTGGTCACAAAAGGTGGCTTTTGTGCACCAACAACACTGAAGATGCTCTCTTGTATTTTTTATTACAACAAATATGACAACTTCTTAATAGTGGGTATCATAGACTTGAGTTGTGCCAAGATAACATTTGAAACTCTTCTCTTGGAGCATTTGACCCTGCATATCCGACCCAAGTTCATTCCGGTTGCAAGACTCCAATTACTCATTGTTGGCACCAACACAGGATTGCTTTGGTTGCAAAGCTCCAATTACACGTGCTCGTGCATAAATGTGTTCTCTCCTTAACGAAATTTTTTGTCTAACATGCATGCACTGCATCCTTCACTTTGCCTTACTTTCACGCATTGCACCCTCACGATGCTCACACCCTCGCCTCTCTCACTTTGTCTTACATGCGCACACTACACCCGTCACGACGCTCATACCCTTGCCTCTCTCACTGCTCTGTACTCACCCTTTCATAGATCATTACACTTTTCATCTCCAACAATGGCTGTCACCATTGAAGTGCCACTACCATTTCAAATTCCTTTGAGACCATCTGTAAGCTCTTCACCAAAGAACCATCCAACGTGGAGTATTAGCTTGCCCAAATCAAGTTGTACCCCCAATTGATAGTAGGACTTGGTGTCCGGTGGTGCCAAGCCTTTGGCAAGCAAAGATTGTTTGATGTCCCCACTTTGCAGCTGTGCGTGAGCCGACAGTGTCTCATTTTTCAAGTCAACCAAACCGGTGGCTTTGTTCCCCATCTTCTCTCAAAGTCTCTAAATAACAAGGATTTGAAAATTGGGGGACAAGGCAAAGAGAAAAATCTCCAAAAACATAGGGATGATTGCGGTTTACACGTGGCCCATGCATTAGATCTTGGGATTCTTGCTGCTAAAATGTTTACCATACCAGAGTTGAGTAAGGCTAGGATAACGGAACTGGTAATGGATCTTCTCGGACAGAAACTTCCGACTCAAAGATAAATGTGGAGCAGATAGGACAAGGTTAAGTAAAGCTAGGACCAGATAACTTACGGATGCATTGAAGCTTTTATGTTTTAATCTGAATATATCTCTCATTCTCGTTAAATTGACTATTCTTTTATATGTAGGCGTATTACATGTTAATGGAATTCATAAGTGCAATCCACATGGACATGGTTTTTAAACGTGTTGGAGGATATTGGGTATCCAATGGGAGCACACATGAGCATTTATGTCCCACCGACAAAAGGTAATATCTAATTGCATATTTGCATGATTATTTAACAGTTGTCTAACATTTAACTAAAATATGTTAAATTATTCTCCTGTTATACACGAGCTGCGGGATGCAATGGAGTATTTAATGCATGTTTTAAAGCACATATGCATTGAAGTAACCACAATTACATCTGATGATCAACTAGTCCAAACACATGACATAATGATGCACGATAATTTTCAGTCACTCCAATTCGCTATATAATCTATCGATTAGCTTTCAGCAACATCTTTGAAGCGACACTTTGGTCACAAAAAAGCAAAGCATTAACAGCCGGAGTAGTGACGGTGAACTGTCGGATCAGCAATGGGTTAGGCGGTGAGTTGATTCTGTATGCAAATTTGAAACATAAGAAAATCTGATTTTTTATGCAAATTTAAAACATAACAAATTCTGCTTTTATATGCAAAGCGCAGATAAGAAAACTCATCATAAACAAAACAACCACATCAAGCATGCAAACATAACCCAATTAAATACTAAAAACATTCTTATTAAGACAGTCCTTAAAACATTTGGTGAACAAAATTTTTAGTACAATTTCTAAACAAAGTTTCATACTTTCAACCAATCTTTTTACACACGAGAGAGAAGATTTCAATTTTTTTCACATATCCATCAAACAAATTTAAACGAAAAACAATAAAAATTTATTATTCTAGTGATCCTTTTTTAATAAGTTCATGTGAGTTTAAAAATTTCAGCCAAAGTTAGAAACAATCAAAATCATCAATACAAAGAAGTTTCAAACAAAATCATCTACTGATGAAAGTTTTTCAGAAGGAGAAGCAGCGGGCTGGGAGTGGGCCAGGCATGGGTTGGGCGGGGTGTTAGGGGGTAGGGCGTAGGCTGGGTTGGAGGCACCGGCGCCGCATTTTTGAAGCCGGCTAGGGAGGGATGGGTGGCGTTGGCTGGGCGCGAAGGATGCCATGATCTTCTATTGTTTTGTTTTGATTATATGATGAGATTGATATTATCAAGTGTACTCAAAACTATATTGTATATTGTAAAATGCTGATTTGTCATTCACTGAGAGGTGGGCACAAAAGGTGGCTTTTGTGCACCGACAACAAAGAAGATGCCATCGTGTTTTTTTTTTTTGTTACAACAAATGTGGCAACTTCTTAATGGTGGGTACAAAAGCCTTGAGTTGTAACAAGATAACATTTGAAGCTCTTCCCTTGGAGCATTTGACTCGGCATGTCCGACCCAGGTTCATTCCGGCGACAAGACTCCAATTACTTGCTATTGGCTCTGACCCAGGATTGCTCCGATTGTAAAAAGCCAATTACACGTGGTCACGCGCAAATGTGGTCTCTACTTAATGGAATATTTTGACTCACATGTACGCACTGCACCATTCACTTTGTCTTACATGCACGCACTGCACCTTCACAACGCTTACACCCTCGCCTCTCTCACTTTGTCTTATATGTACGCACTACACCCATCACAACGCTCTTACCCCTGCCTCTCTCACTGCTCAGTGCTCACTTTCTCATAGATTATTGCACTTTTCATCTCCCAACAATGGCGGTCACCATTGCAGTGCCACTGCTAGTTTAAAATTTCTCTGAGACCATCCGTACCCTTGTCACCATAGAACTATCCATCGTAGAGTATTGGTTCGCTCAAATCAAGTTGTACCCCCAACTTATAGAAGGACTTGGCGTCCGGTGGCGCCACGCCTTTGGCAAGCAAAGATTGTTTGACATCACCACTTTAGAGCTGTGTATGAGCCGACAGTGTCTCATTTTCCAAGTCAGCCAAGCCGGTGGCTCTGTTCCCCATCTTCTCTCAAAATTTCTAAATAACAAGGATTTGAAGATTGTAGGACTAGGCATTGAGAAATCTCTCCAAAAACTTAAGGACGATTGCAGTTTACACGTGGCCCATGCATTAGATCTTTGAACTCTTGCTGCTAAAAAGTTTTGCCATGCCAGAGTTGAGTAAGGATGGGATGACAAAATTGGTAAAGGAGCTTCTCGGACAGAAACTTCCCACTCAAAGAAAAATGAGGAGCAGATAGGACAAGGTTGAGCTAAGCGAGGATTAGGTAACTCACGAATGCATTGAAGCTTTTATGTTTCAATCTGAATATATCTCTCATTCTTATTAAATTGACTATTTTTTTATACATATGCGTATTACATGTTAATACAATACGTATGGGGAATCTACCTAGACATGATTTTTAAACAACATGTTGGAGGATATTGGGTATTCAAGGGAGCACACATGAACATTTATGTCCGACTAACAAAAGGTAATATCTAATCGCATATTTGCTAGATTATTTAACAGTTGTTTAACATTTAATTAAAATGTGTTAAATTATTCTTGTGTTACACATGAGCTGCGAGATGCAATGGAATATTTAATGCATGTTTTAAAGCACATATACATTGAAGCAACCACAATTATATGTGATGATCAACTGGTCCAGACACATGACATAATGATGTGGGATAATTTTCAGTCTCTCCAATTCTCTATATAATCTTTTAATCAGCTTTCAGCAACATCTTTGAAGCGACACTTTGATCACAAAAAGGCAAAGCAACCACAGCCGGAGTAGCGACAGTGTACCGTTGGATCAGCGATGGGCTAGGTGGTGAGCTGATTTTGTATGCAAATTTGAAATGTAAGAAAATCTGATTTTTTATGAAAATCTAAAAGATAACAAATTCTGATTTTATATGCAAAGTGCAGATAAGAAAACTCATCATAAACAAAGCAACTACATCAAGGATGCAAACATAACCCAACTAAACACTTAAAAAATTCTTACTAAGACAGTTCTTAAAACATTTGGTAGACAAAATTTTTAGTACAATTTCTCTATAAAGTTTCACACTTGAAGCCAATCTTTTTACACACACGAGAGAGAAGATTGCAATTTTTTCACATATCCATAAAACAAATTTAAACCAAAAACAATAAAAATTTCTTATTCTATTGATCATTTTTTTGACAAGTTCATGTGAGTTTAAAAATTTCAGCAAAAAACAATCAAAATCATCAATACAAAGAAGTTTCAAACAAAATAATCTACCGATGAAAGTTTTTTAGCAGGAGAAGGGGCGGGTTGGGATTGGGCTGGACAGGGTGTCGGTGGGTTGGGTGTAGGCTGGGTTGTGGGCACCAGCGCTAGATTTTTGCAGCCAGCTAGGCGGGGATGGGCGGCGTGGGTTGGGTGTGAAGAGTGCCACGATCTTCTATTGTTTTGTTTTGATTATATGTTGAGATTGATATTATCAAGTGTACTTGAGACAATTTTGTATATTGTGAAATGCTGATTTGTCATTCACTGAGAGATGGGCACAAAAGGTGGCTTTTGTGCACCAACAACACAGAAGATGCTCTCGTGTTTTTTTTTTTGTTACAACAAATGTGGCAACTTCTTAATGGTGGGTACAAAAGCCTTGAGTTGTTCCAAGATAACATTTGAAGCTCTTCTCTTGGAGCATTTGACCCTGCATGTTTGACCCACGTTCGCTCCGGTTGTAAGACTCCGATTACTCATTGTTGGCTCCAACCCCGGATTGCTACAGTTGCAAAGCTCCAATTACACGTGGTCACGCGCAAATGTGTTCACTCCTTAGCTGAGTTTTTTGTCTAACATGCACGCACTGCACCCTTCACTTTGCCTTACTTTCATGTACTGCACTCTCACAACGCTCACACCCTCACCTCTCTCACTTTGTCTTACATGCGCGCACTACACCCGTCACGACACTCTTACCCTCGCCTCTCTCACGGCTCAATACTCCCTCTCTCTTAGGTCATTACACTTTTCATCTCCTAACAATGGCTGTCACCATTGCAGTGCCACTGCCATTTTCAAAATTTTCTAAGACCATCCGTATGCTCTTCACCAAAGAACCATCCAACGTGGAGTATTGGTTCGCCCAAACCAAGTTGTACCCCCAACTAATAGTAGGACTTGACGTCTAGTGGTGCCAAGTCTTTGGCAAGCAAAGATTGTTTGAAGTCGCCACTTTGCAGCTCTGCGTGAGCCGACAATGTCTCATTTTTCAAGTCAGCCAAGCTAGTGGCTTTGTTCCTCATCTTCTCTCAAACTCTCTAAATAACAAGGATTTGAAGATTGAGGGACTAAGCAAGGAGAAAAATCTCCAAAAACTTAGGGATGATTGCGGTTTACACGTGGCCCATGCATTAGATCTTGGGACTTTTGTTGATAAAATGTTTTCCATGCCAGAGTTGAGTAAGGATGGGATGACGGAATTGGTAATGAAGCTTCTCGTATAGAAACTTCCGACTCAAAGAAAAATGAGGAGCAGATAGGATAAGCTTGAGCTAAGCTAGGGCCTGATAACTCACGGATGCATTGAAGCTTTTATATTTTAATCTGAATATATCTCCCATTCTCGTTAAATTGACTATTCTTTTATATGTATGTGTATTACATGTTAATGCAATTCATAAGTACAATCCACATGGACATGGTTTTTAAACAACGTGTTGGAGGATATTGGGTATCCAAGGGAGCATACATGAGCATTTATGTCTGACCGACAAAATGTAATATCTAATTGCATATTTGCATGATTATTTAACAGTTGTTTAACATTTAATTAAAATGTGTTAAACTATTCTCTTATTATACATGAGTTGCGGGATGCAATGGAGTATTTAATGCATGTTTTAAAGCACATATGCATTGAAGCAACCACAATTATATGTGATGATCTGTGGTGGGTTGGGCGGTAGGCTGATTCTTTATGCAACTTTGAAACGTAAGAAAATCTAATTTTTTATGTAAATCTAAAACACAACCAAATATGATTTTATATGCAAAACTAAAGATAAGGAAACTTATCATAAACAAAGCAACAACATCAAGCTTGCAAACATAACCCATTTAAACACTAAAAAAATTCTTATTCAGACATTTTATCAAACATTTGGTAGACAAAATTTTTAGCACAATTTCTCAACTAAATTTCACACATTAAGCCAATCTTTTTACACACACAAGAGAGAGAAGATAGCACCTTTTTTACATATCCATAACACAAATTCAAACAAAAAACAATAAAAAATTCTTATTCTAATGATCCTTTTTTTGGCAAGTTCATGTAAGTTTAAAAATTTCAGCTATGGTTGGAAACAATCAAATTCATCAAAACAAAAAAGTTTCAGACAAAGTCATCTACCGATGGAAGTTTTTTAGCTGGAGAAACAATGGGCTGGGAGTGGGCTGGGCATGGTGCCAGTGGGCTGGGCGTAGGTTGGGTTGGGGGCACCACCGCCGAATTTTGAAGCTGGCTACGCAGGGATGGGCGCTAGGGGATGGGCGGCGTGGGTTGTTGTGGCATGGGCTGGGCGTGAAGGATGTTGTGATCTTCTATTGTTTTGTTTTGATTTTATGATGTGATTGATATTATCATGTGTACTCAAGACTATTTCTTATATTGTGAAATGCTGGCCTTGTTTGGTAAACAACAATGGCTTTACAATGCACTGTTCATGATTGGTGAGGAAAAAAATGAGTGTAATAATTAGTATAGAAAAATGAAAAAGTTGTTTTGAAAAGTTAGAAAATTTTGTTTTGTAGTGATTTTTTTTTTTAAATAGTAGTAAAAAATAAATGATGTGATATAGAAGGTAAATGATGTGATATAAAAAGTGAGAATGTTTTGATGTTGATTTTTTTAAAAAATGAGATGAATAATATGGGGGAATATGATGTTGTTTAACAAACAACACCGTTGATTTGTCATTCGTTCAAAGGTGGTCACAAAAGGTGGCTTTTGTGCACCAACAACACTAATGATGTTCTCGTGTTTTTTTTGTTACAACAAATGTGGCAACTTCTTAATGTTGGGTATAAAAGCCTTAACTTGTGCTAAGATAACATTTGAAGCTTTTCCCTTCGAGCATTTGACCCTGCATGTCTGACCCAGGTTCGCTCCGGTTGCAAGACTCCAATCACTCTATGTTGGCTCTGACCCAGGATTGCTCCCATTGCAAAGTTCCAATTACACGTGGTCACGCATAAATGTTTTCTCTCCTTAACGGAATATTTTGACTCACGTGAACGCACTGTACCATTCACTTTGTTTTACTTGCACGCACTGCACCCTCACAATGCTCACACCCTCGCCTCTCTCACTTTGTCTTACATGCACAGACTACACCCATCACAACGCTCATACCCTCGCCTCTCTCACTACTCAGTGCTCACTCTCTCATAGATCATTACACTTTTCATCTCCCAACAATAGTTGTCACCATTCTACTGCCACTGCCATTTTCAAATTCCTCTGAGACCATCCGTACCCTATTCACCAAAGAATCATCCATCATGGATTATTGGCTCGCCCAAATAAAATTGTACCCCCAACTGATAGTAGGACTTGGCGTTCGGTGGCACCACGCCTTTGGCAAACAAAGATTGTTTGACGTCGCCACTTTGCATCTGTGTGTAAGCCGACAATGTCTTATTTTTCAAGTCGTCCAAGCCAGTGGCTCTATTCCACATCTTCTCCCAAAGTTTCTGAATAAAAAGGATTTGAAGATTGTGGGACTAGGTTTGGAGAAACCTCTACAAAAACTTATGGATGATTATGGTTTACACGTAGCCCATGCATTAGATCTTGGGACTCTTGCTGCTAGAAAATTTTTCATACTAGAGTTGAGTAAGGCTGGGATTACAAAACTGGTAATGAAGCTTCTCAGACATAAACTTCCAACACAAAGAAAAATGAGGAGCAGATAGGACAAGGTTGAGCTAAGCTAGGATTAGGTAATTCATGGATGCATTGAAGCTTTTATGTTTTATTCTGAGTATATCTCCCATTCTCATTAAATTGACTATTCTTTTATACATATGTGTATTACATGTTAATGCAATACGTAAGTGGAATCCACCTGGACATGGTTGTGAAACAACGTGATGCAGGATATTGGGTATCCAAATTAGTACACATGAGCATTTATGTCCGACCGACAAAAGGTAATATCTAATTGCATATTTACATGATTATTTACCAGTTGTTTAACATTTAACTAAAATGTATTAAATTATTCTCTTGCTACACATGAGCTGCTGGATGCTATGGAGTATTTAATGCATGTTCTAAAGCACATATGCATTAAAGTTACCACAATTATATATGATGCTCAACTGGTCGAAACACATGACATAATGATGCAGGATAATTTTGTCTCTCCAACTAGTCATAAAATAAGCAACCACATCAAGCATACAAATATAACCCAACAAAACACTAAAAAAATTCTTACTAAGACATTTCGTCAAACATTTGATAGACAAAATTTTTAGCACATTTTCTCAACAAAGTTTCACACATTAAGCCAATCTTTTTACACACACGAGAGAGAAGATAACAACTTTTTTACATATACATGACACAAATTCAAACAAAAAACAATAAAAAATTTCTTATTCTGGTGATCCTTTTTTTGACAAGTTCATGTGAGTTCAAAAATTTCTACCATAGTTGAAAACATTTAAAATCATCAAAACACATAAGTTTCAAACAAAATCATTTACCGATAGTAATTTTTCAGTCAGAGAAGCGGTGGGATGGGAGTGGCCTGGGCGGGGTGCCGGTGGACTGCACGTAGGCTGGGATGGGGGCACCGGCACCGAATTTTTTAAGCCGGCTAGGTAGGGATGGGCGCTAGGGGATGGGTGGCATGGGTTGTTGCGGCGTTGCCTGGGCGTGAAGGATGTCGTGATCTTCTATTGCTTTGTTTTGATTTTATGATGAGATTGATATTATCAGGTGTACTCAAGACTATTTTGTATATTGTGCAATGCTAATTTGTCATTCATTTAGAGGTGGGCACAAAAGCTGGCTTTTGTGCACTGACAACATAGAAGATGCTCTTGTATTTTTTTTGTTACAACAAATGTGGCAACTTCTTAATGGTAGGTATAAAAGCCTTGAGTTGTGCCAAGATAACATTTAAAGCTCTTCCCTTGGAGCATTTGACCCTACGTGTCTGACCCAGGTTTGCTCCGGTTGCAAGGCTCCAATTACTCGTTGCTGGCTCCGAGCTAGGATTGCTCTGGTTGCAAAGCTCCAATTACACGTGATGGTGCGTAAATGTGTTCTCTCCTTAACAAAATATTTTGTCTTACATGCACGCTCTACACCCTCAACACGTCACACCCTTGCCTCTCTCACTTTGTCTTACATACATGCATTACACCCATCACGAAGCTCATACCCTCTCCTCTCTCACTGCGTAGTTGTCACTCCATCATAGATTATTCTACTTTTCATCTGTCAACAATGGCGGTCACCATTACAATGCCACTGCCATTTTCAAATTCCCCTGAGACCATTCATACCCTCGTCATCAAGGAACCATTCATCGTGGAGTATTGGCTCGGCCAAATCAAGTTGTACTCCTGACAGATAGTAGGACTTAACGTCTAGTGGCACCACACCTTTGGCAAGTAGAGGTTGTTTGATGTCGCTATTTTGCAGTTGTACGTGGGCCGACAGTATCTCATTTTTCATACCAACCAAGCAGGTGGCTCTGTTACCCATCTTCTCTCAAAGTTTTTGAATAACAAGGATTTGAATATTGTGGGACTAGGCATGTAGAAATCTCTCCAAAAACTTAGGGATGATTGCGGTTTACACGTGGCCCATGCATTATATAATAAAAAAGTAACATCAATTAGCTTTCAGCAACATCTTTGAAGCGAGACTTTGATCATAAAAAAGGATGTCGTAATCTTCTATTGTTTTGTTTTGATTTTATGATGAGATTGATATTATCATGTGTACTTAAGACTATTTTGTATATTGTGAAATGCTAATTTGTCATTCAGTGAGAAGTGGTCACAAAAAGTGGCTTTTGTGCACCGACAACACAGAAGATGCTGTCGTATTTTTTTTGTTACAACAAATGTGGCAACTTCTTAATGGTGGGTATAAAAGCCTTGAGTTGTGTCAAAATAACATTTAAAGCTCTTCCCTTGGAGCATTTGACCTTGCATGTCCAACCTAGGTTCTCTCTGGTTGCAAGGCTCCAATTACTCGTTGCTGGCTCCGACCTGGGATTGCTCTGGTTGCAAAGCTCCAATTACACGTGGTGGCACGCAAAGGTATTCTTTCCTTAGCGGAATATTTTGTCTTACATGCACACATTGCACCCTTTACATTGTCTTACATTCACACACTGCACCCTCATGACGCTAACACCCTCGTTTCTCTCACTTTGTCTTACATGCACGCACTACATCCCTCATGACGCTCATACTCTCGCCTTTCTCACTGCTCAGTGCTCACCCTCTCATAGATCATTGCACTTTTCATCTCATTGCTTACTCTTAGACTCATTGTTCATTACATTTTTCATCTCTTAACAATGGTGGTCACCATTGTAGTGCCACTGCCATTTTTAAATTCTGCTGAGACCATCTGTACCCTTGTCACCAAGGAACCATCCGTCGTGGAGTATTGGCTCACCCAAATCAAGATATACCTCGAACTGATGGTAGGACTTAGCGTCCGGTGGCGCTACACCTTTGGCAAGCAATGAGAGTTTGACGTCGCCACTTTGCAGTTGTGCGTGGGCCGACAGTGTCTCAATTTTTAAGTCAGCCAAGCCGGTGCCCCTGTTCCCCATCTTCTCTCAAAGTTTTTGAATAACAAGGATTTGAAGATTGTGGGACTAGGCATGGAGAAACCTCTCTAAAAACTCATAGATGATTGCAGTTTACACATGACTCATGCCTTAGATCTTGGGATTCTTGCTGCTAAAAAGTTTGCCAAGCCAGAGTTGAGTAAGGCTGGGATGACGAAATTGGTAATGGAGCTTCTCAGACAGAAACTTCCAACTTAAAAAAAAAAAATGAATAGGAGCAGATAGGACACGATTGAGCTGAGCCAGGATCAGGTAACTCACAGATGCACTGAAGCCTTGATGTTTTAATCTGAATATATCTCCCATTCTCATTAAATTGACTTCTTCTTTTTTTTTAATTTTTTTTTATACGTATGAGTATTACATGTTAATGCAATACGTAAGTGGAATCCACCTGAACATGATTTTTAAACAACGTGTTGGAGGATAATGGGTATCCAAGGGAGCACACATGAACATTTATGTCCGACCAACAAAAGGTAATATCGAATTGCTTATTTGCATGATTATTTAATAGTTGTTTAACATTTAACTAACATGTGTTAAATTATTCTCTTGTTACAAATGAGTTGCTGGATGGTATGGAGTATTTAATGCATGTTCTAGAGCACATATTATGTGTTAGACATTTACATGCAAACTTTAAGAGCATGGGCTATGAGGGCAGGACATACAATGATGTATTGTGGAGTGCTGCTCGAGTAGTGAATGATAATCAATTTAAGTATTATTTGTCTGTGATAAAATGTATGGATACTGTAGCATATGACTACATTGAGAAGGTGGACCCAAAGATGTGGTCAAAGCATGCTTTCAATGCATACAATTGCAGTGACATCCTTTTGAATAATATAATAGAGACTTTCTATTCATGGGTCCTTGAAGTTAAAGAGCAACCTATTCTCACTTACATGGAGATGATAAAGCGACAACTAATGAATAGGATCAACAAAAAAGGGGCTAGTGCATCAACTTCAACAAATGTTATTTGCTCTAAGATTGTGAAAAAGGTTAGATAGGAACAAGTTAGATGCTAAGAATTACTTCTCCCAATGAAGTAACAATCTGACATTTGAGGTTGACCACAATCATGAGTCTAGGAGGGTTGTGAATCTGAATGTCAAAAGTTGTGAATATGGTAGGTGGCAATTAAATGAGATTTTATCCCTTCATGCCTGTTGTGCAATTTACGCAAAGGAAAAATTACACTTTACCCCCCTAAAGTTGGCAGCAATTCTCAATTCAACCTCCAAAGTTTCAATTTTTGCAATCCACCCTCACAAAGTTTCAATTTTTTTCAATTCAGCCATTCCGTCAGTCAAAACCGTTTTGACTGACGGAACAGTGGTCACGTGCGACACACGTGATCACTGTTGCCTTTTTTTTTTTTTTTCCAAAATGTCCCCACCCTCATCAAATCAATTACCAAAAACTACCCTCACCTGAATGGGCAATTTCTGATGCAAAGCCCTAACAATCCCGACCATCTCGTCCGTCCATTCCTCCTAGGTGTCGTCAAATCCATAAACATAACCTGAGCCTCTGTGCTTCACAAATTGGCCGAGAGCCTTTTCATAACCTATTAAACTCTTTATCATGGTATTATAGAAAGGTAAAAATTGACCTTTCTTATCTCTGTTTTGATACATGTTTTGAGAACAGGAAGGTCAATTTGTGAAGCTGAGCCTTTTCGCAATTCTTCTTATAACCTTCTCAACATAAACATGCGGTTTTGAGAGACTAAGACTCCCCTAGTTGCTCACAATTTGTAGGCTTCATTTGTGAAGCAAAACAGATGGGTTCGACATTGCTCTTGAACTTCACGATCACCTTCATCCTCAAGAACCACAAGGTGGGTTCTGATGTTCAAAGCCGCTCAGATTTATAAAAAAAAAAAAAAAAAGAAAAAAAGTAAGCATTCAATATCAAAATTTCTTCACTTCTCCAAGTTTTCTCAACATCCAAATAGAGGTTCGCTTAATATGTTGGACTGGAATCACTTTGATTGGTTGATGAAAAAAAAAAAGGAATCGATTTAATTAAATCAACATAAATTTGTCCAAGTTTTTTTTATTGGTAGACTGGAATCGATTTAAACCATTGGTGGACTGGAATCGTAACTGATTGGACCTGACTGTAATCGATTTAATTTCTTCACTTCTCTGATTTTTTTTTTTTCTCTAGCACTTTCTTCATTTTTTCACCAAACAAATAGAAAAACAATAGAAGACCTTGATGTAGACGTTCTCAGTAGCGTGCCCCTCCTTGCCCAGAACCCGCCCCTTGCCGTCGTTGAAGCAGCGTGGCCAAAAGTATCGTGTTTCGCCAAAGTAGACCTCTTCACTGGAGAGCTAAGGAAGCACATCTATGGAGAACAGAGGAATGCGGTGAGCCTCTGTTCCTTCCAAGTAGCCCCAGTTCAAAGAAAGAGGACGACGGCTACATCCTAGTTTTTGTGCATGACGAGATGGAGTGGAAATCAGAGCTGAGAGCTGGGTCGTTGTCGGCAAACAGAGGAGTGAGTGTTTGTTGGGATGGGGGCATTTTGGGTACAAAAAGGCATAAGTGATCACGTGCAACGCACTTGACTATTGTTTCGTCAGTCATAGCGGCTTTGACTGACGAAATGGCTGAATTGAAAAAAATTGAAACTTTGTGGAGGTGGATTGCAAAAATTGAAACTTTGGAGGTCAAATTGAAAATCGTTGCCAACTTTAGGGGAGTAAAGTGTAATTTTCCCTTATGCAAATAAGGAAGTTTCAGTGAGTTAAATCAATAAATGGTACCTGGTGGATATTTTTATGAAGTCATATGCCCACAGTATTGAGCCAATGCCTGACCCTAAGGATTGTGACAATGGATTGGGCCATTGACAATGATGTAGACCCCACAATATAGCATTTACCTAAAAAACAACAAGTAGGCCAAAGAAGGTGAGAATGAGATGACCTAATAAAAATGAGTCCGATGAAAGTGTTAAGGTCAGTCGAAAGGTTATAATATACTTTGTGGAAACTATGGCCAACAAGGCCACAACATTTGGAGTTGTACCCAACCAAACAATCCAAATAGAAAGCTACAGCCCAAGAAGGTTAAGAAGATAAAGTTGAACACTGATATAGATGTGATTTTGTCCATAATATACTAACTTTGTTTGATATTGACATTTTTTAATTTTTCCATGTAGGATTATACTGATTTTTTTGATGATATGATGTAAGAAGGAAGTACCTCACAGCCAATGCAACCAACTGGCATTCCCCAACAAACAGTCCCAAGTCGACAAACAAGGAGGTCTACCAAGCTAGACAATAGGAAGTCCACTAGGTTACAATCAATGGGGAGTTCCTCAATTTGAGTTTTTGTGTAGTAGTATTAATTGCCAGAGAGGTTATTTAGTCCATATGGTTAATTTTGTTTCCTACTTTCATGCAGTTTAGATTATCACAGCTAGTGGGGCAATATCAACCTTATCCACATCCAACACAATTAAGGCGCCACACAATAGGGACATGGATTCTGACAATTATGTATTTTTTGTACAAAAAGATGTTGTGTTAAAACACTTTGTCTTAAGGTTTTCCTATGTATTTTGTTGGTATGGTTTTATGCCCCTTATGTATTTTGTGACAATGTGAGTTGATGAAAGTTTATGACATATTTGGATGGGTTAATGAAAGTTTTTATTTTTCTTTTTATTTTTTTTATTTTTTTATTTTTATGGGAATGCATCCCTTTCATGGATTATGCATATTTGGATGAAAGCTTGTGACAATACATTTTTTTGGTGAATTATGCATATTTGGATGGAAGGTTGTGACAATGCATTATTATTATTATTATTTGACTTTTGTGGATAATGCATATTTGGATGAAAGTTTGTGACAATGCATTTTTTTGGTGGAGATGCATATTTAGATGTATTATGCATATTTAGACTATATGAGCAAAATGTATATATGGATAATATGACTGGTTCAATTACAGAGTATACATAATTTGGACCATGTACATAATTTGCATACCCATTGTGTATACCAAGATGTTCTACAAATTGACAAATTTCATAACCAGGAAACATAAATTCCATTAAGTAAGAAAATTTTCGTAACACATCAATTACATACAATATTACAAAATAATTAGTTACTTAGTACAATAATACATATCCATAACTAATCACTTACATACAACATTACAAAACACTCATTTACTGAGTGCAGTAATACCAGTCAACAACACTAGCAACCATGACAACAACAAATCAAACATGAAAAATTTCTCTCTTGTCCTATACATATCATTGTCATTTTCTAAGTAGGTAAACATTTTCAAGTGTCTATCATCTTCCTTTTTCAGTTGCCTCACCCTTGCAATGTAGCCATAACGTTCAATTTAAAGGTCGTTCACCATTGCAATGTAGCTATCACTTTTAGTGTGATGGCATATAACCCTTGCTATATATTGATAATTTTCATTTTTTAGCTCTTTTACCTTCTTCAACAACTCGGCCTTTGGGTCGAGGAGGATTAGTTTCGGTGTGAGGGTTTCACTCTCATGGTTGAGAAAATAAAAGTTGGGAATATGAGCTACCTATGTATTAGATTGAGTTTGCGTGTAACAGATGTATTCTATAACTATAAGTTTGGACATGGGTTAGCGAATGTTAAAGTCATAGACAGAACTTGATTTTAAAATTTTTATATTTGTCTTTATGACGTTATAACCACATAGCTTTGGCTATGATTTATTACAGTTTTTTTCTCTTTAATGTTAGAGTTTTATGTTCTTGATCTTTTTTTAAGGAATGAATATGAAAGATTTATTAAAAAAAAAAAAAGAACTCGGGCAATACCTTCATACCCCTTTCATAACTGGTTTGCCCATCCATTTGAAAAATCAGCAAGCTTCTTTTCTCTACATGTACGTAAAATATTAAAACAGTAAACTCACTTCAGTATTAATGCTTCAAATTAGATTAAAAACAGATATTGATATTTTGTGCAATCAAACTAATGTTAGAATAGCACAACCCCAAAATCTTTTGCCAGGGTTTTCATCAGTACAAGATGTCTTCAATAGTGTAGGTAAATCACAATAACATATCTAGGGCATCTGAGTACACTCCAAGAAGTAGATCCAGATCCAGATGATGACTTCATCTGCTCTTAAGGAAATAACGTGAATCCTAGTTAATTTTACCGTATTTACCAAAAAAACCACTAAAAAATTTGATTTGAGTTTGAGTACATACCTTATCCCTACTAGAAGCTTCATTTCCTTTAGATTCCCGTACTCGGCCTGATAACATTTTCCTTCTCCGTGCCTTCTTGTGCGAGTTCTCATGGTAAATGAAAGGAAGACAGGTCGAGATTCCCGTATGCGTGTGTCTACTTCAATATTTAAGCTCGATTTGGGGATAAACGAAAGAACATATGATTTAAGCTCAATTCTGCAATTTGGGGATAAATGGGTAGGAAGTTCAGGGTTGAAGAAGAAGAAGGAAGGGGTGGTAGGTGATGTGGCCAATTAAGTTTGCTAATGTAGAACCCGAGACAAGTGTCGGCCTTTAAGCTAATTTATGTGGCGGTGATGTGGTAGTTTGTTAGTTTGGGTTGACGAAATCTGACGGAGGTACTAAGTTACTCTTTTCTTATTAGTCAAGTATTATTTGTGATATGATTTAAAACCTAGGCGTAAAAAAATAAAAACGTGAAACCTATGTACTACAAAGGTAACTTTCGATTAAAATTCGTCCTCAAGGGGTAGCTCAATCGGCAGTAGACCACGCTTCATGAAGCGGAGATTATTAGTTCGAATCTTCCCTTCCTTTTCCCTTGTGTGGACATGTCAAAAAAAAAAAAAAAAAATTTAGATTAAAATGTCATGGTATTATGTGTGTTGATAATGTTAAGTCGTTGAATACTAATAGGTGAATGAAACTGCCAAAAGAGAAAGGTTAATCACCAGATAAGTGTCGATATAATGGCGTTGGAAGGTCTAGGTTGTTCTTCGTTTTTTTTTTTTTTTTTTTTTAATTATTATTATTATTATTTTATTATATTTATCTTGAGTATTTCAATACATTTGATGAAACTATGAAATAAAAATAGCCTTCCCATTTTACATTATTTCATTCCTATTTATAAGTTTTTTTTTTTTTTTTCTTAAAGGAATAATCATTCCTCATATCTAACAAGTTGCCTTAGTAAGTATTAACATGATATGTCTGTGTATCTAATATAAAATTAAAACCCTACAAAACTTGTAATTGATTGTTATTTTAAACAATGTAATGAATATAGAAATGCTACACTTTTCAATTTTTTTTTTTCAAAGGTAAGTTCTTAAATAATATGTTACTAAAATGTGTCGCCGACTCATGAAATAGAGTGACATATTTTTTGAAAACCAACTAATTTAAAAAAAAATTGAAAAGTTAAGCAATTCTCACATTAGTATTTAAATAAGATTTTAAAGTTTCACAAGTTTTGCGTAATGCATACTTGGACATGGAAATATGGAATGATGACCACCCCAAGCACAAACCTTTTGAGAGTATTTTGTTCATTTGTTTATTTGTTTTTTTTTTTTTTTAAAAAAAGATATTTTGATTTGTGTTTGATAAATGAATTCAAAACTAAAACTCTGGTTGGCTTGACCTAAAAAAAAAAAAAAAACTCTGGTTGGCTAGATTACATCATGTGCAAGATCTATACAGTCCCACAGGTGGGCCCCTTCTGCCAGCATGGCAGGCGCGTCACTGCCCCCCTTACTCCTGTTGACAACACAAAACTGCCACTCCTCCGATCCTCCCCGTCCTCTAGTCCAACACATCTTCAGATCCACCAACATTTCATCCACCTTATCCTGCACCATCCCTCACAAGAGTACCCCATGTAGTGGCAGTTTCGTAAATCTCTCTCCCTTAACTACAAAGCATAATATTTTACACCAAGCTCCCTACGATACAACACCAAAACCTCTCTCCCTCTCTCTCTCTCTCTCTCTCGATCCACTGGGCTCGTGGATTTCGATCTCTGGTTTCGTGGTTCCGATCGAAACTTGCTTCTTCTCTAATCTGCAATAATGGTGAGTGTTTCTATTCGATTTCATTTCTCAAACGCTTTCACATTTCATTTTAGATTAGATCTGGCACAAATTCCATTCGATTTGGTGTTAATTTTGCTGAATCACGTAGTTGATTGGGTGTAATTCAAGCAATTTTTGATTAATTACTTCGAATGAGAAACTTAGAATTAATTAAGCGGTTTCAGTTTCGACGAGATCTGGTGTTTCTTCGCTAACTGACTCTTTTTTTCTTTGGTTCTGTTGTTCGCTCCTCTGAAGCCTCTGAGACTCGAAATCAAGGTACTGTGAAATTAGATCTCAAGTTCTCAAGTTTTGTTTTGTTTTTTGTGTTTTCTGAATTTTGGTATTTTCTGTTTGGTTGCCGAGAATTATTCATTTGAATGTGTGAACATAGAAACCAAACAGAATTTGGATTTGAAAGTGTTTGATTGTTTGAGTAATGGTGTCGTTTTGATCTTTGGATCAGAGAAAGCTTGCTCAAAGATCCGAGAGAGTAAAGTCTGTGGATCTGCATCCAACAGAACCATGGTAAATTATATGCTTTACTTAAATTCTTTGTATTCATATACTTTTATGTTAGAAAAATAGCGACACTATTATGTTCTTATATGGTAAAATGGCTAGTGGTAGAGCAATGTTATATATCCTGAGGCTGTAATTGTGTGGTTGCCTCTCAAATTGTTTTCCAAAGTATCCTAGAGGGAAAATTTAGTTATGAAGTGAGGCACTTGCGATGCAAAATCGCACTTTTACACTGTTATGCAAAATTTTAAGTGGTTGTTGTGTACTGAAATCTGATGCATTCAATTGTTATTGCAGGATTCTTGCGAGTTTGTATTCAGGAACCGTGTGTATCTGGAACTACCAATCACAGGTATGGGAATGTAATGATGAAAAATATGATCTGGGAAATTAGAACTGCTACTTTTGCTTTTATTTTTTATTTTTTGGAATTTTCATTGTTAATTTTAATAAGGTGAGATCTGTACAAAGTTGTCAACAAGTTGAACAAATTTACTGTATTTGGAGATTCTTAGATTGCTCCCCTCTTGCTTCCTTGGTTGAAGCACTCTGCACTCTGCACTCTGCACTCTGCACTCTGCACTCAGAGTAGTCAATATCATGTTCCCGATACATACAGACTCAGAGTCTGCCCTGAGGATTGGTCACCCAGTGATATACTAATTAAGTTAAAGTGTGAGCTGTTCAGGGGGAAGAATGCTAAACTGATCCCAACCAAGTCCTTAGTTACTACATAGAAAGAAGTTATGTGGATTAGAGCCTCGTAGTGACCACAATCCTTGGTTGAAGCACTGTACACTCAGAGTAGTCAAATATCATGATCCCGAGTCCTGACACACTCAGACAGAGTCTGCCCTGAGGATTGGATACCCTGAGATATACTAATTAATAAAAAGTATGAGCTGTTCAGGGGACAGAATGCTAAACAGATCCTAACAAAGTCCTTAGTTACTACATAGAAAGAATTTATGTGAAGGAGAACCTAGTAGTGACCACAATCTTTGAAGAAACAACCCCCCCCACAAAGTTCTCATCTTTTTTGGTTTTCTTCCTGTTTTCAAATACATTTGACATACCATCAACCTTTTTAACTTATTCGTATTTATACTCAGTCAAACAAAATCCATCTACGAAGCACCTTTTTATTGTGCCACATATATAAATCACAAACCTGTGGAAGACAATGAGGGCATTCAAGAAGAGGATGCATGCAGTGATTCACTGTTGTAGGGATGTCACAGCACATCATTCGTTTATGGTGTAAATTTTAATTCTTAAAGTTGGTGAAAATTTTGTGATGTGATTTGTTAATAAGATCCTCTCGTAGTGTCCTTAGTGGCAATTTGATTCTCTTTCAAACTTCTGCACAATGCCTCCCGGGCTTCTCTTATGGGCTTGTTGATGATGAAAGCCCCAATGCTTGTGCTGAAGTAGTGCCATTTAGGTCCCGTTTGGTTTGTAGAATAGACTTCAGGAATGGAATGACTATTCCTATGGAATAGCCATTTTTCCATTTGGTGAGGATCTATTTTTTAAGAATAGTTATTTCCCGGGGAATAACCATTCCCCTAAGAGCATCTCCAAGAGAATAGGCTATTCACTATTCACACTATAAACTTTGTTTATTATTATTTTTCTCGCTTTCTTTCTTTTACTCTCTCTCTCTTCTTTCTTTCACTCTCTCCCACACAAAATAATATTTAAAGAAAATAGAGAGTAGAATAGATAATCTGTTGGAGTGTGTATGGAAAAATGAGTAGCTAAATTAAAAATATGTATTTTTTCAGTAGCTATTTTGCTTACTTCTGTCGGAGATGCTCTAAACATGAGAGGAATAGCTATTCCTAAGGCGATAGACAAGGTTTTCCAATTTTTTTTTTTTTTTTAAAAAAAGGTTGAATGTGTGGGTGGCCGGCCACCCACACATTCAACTATTTTTTCTTTTTTAATTTGAGTTTTGGAAAAATTAGAAATCATATGGGTTTTTTTAGTAATTTTGGTTCAATTCCAACTATGAAATATGTGTTGTTATCAAACTAAAGAATATGAATAATTATTCTATTTCAACCTCCTATATTCTCAGTAATAACTATTCATTTTCCTTATGGAATACCTATTCCGCAAACCAAACGGGCCTTAGTGTTATAGTTCAACTTGGGTCCTCTTTCATGGCTGACCTATGCCAAATAAGTGGCACATCTCTCTCTCTCTCTCTCTCTACATACACATCTATACATGCATGTGTTACATGTACGAGTGCACCTGTGCCCATGCGTGGGTGTATGTGTGTGCTTGTGTTTGTGTGTCTTGTATAATTTGCCTCACAACATTTGTTCTATGTCTTTAATGGAATAATACTATGAAAATAATGCCATTCGTTAAGGTCACTGAGGTATATATCAGGTCTATAAAGGGTTTTTATATGCTTGATGTTTTTGAACGTCAGGAGTTACCTGAAGTAACAAGAAGTCTGCTTTCTGTCCATTCTGTGTTTTATATTCAGCACTTCTGAAGACGCTATGTGTGGCTACATTCTTCTAGTCAACTGTATGATGAATTGAATTTATTTGTTATTTCATGGCTTGTAAGAGGTGTTATGTTCTAATAAAAAAGACTGGTTTTATGTCTGCATATTCTTGAAATATCAGAAAAAAGTGCTTGAGTTTTCTTCCTTCCTTATGGAGGGTCTTGAGTCGGTTACAAGCCTTAGGAGCTTGAGGTTATTGCTATTAACTATTTTCTATGTTGAGTTCTTTGGAGGTTTATAAAGCATTTATGTCTAACTTAAATCTCCCTGTCACCACACCAGACAATGGCGAAGTCTTTTGAGGTCACAGAGTTACCAGGTATCTTATATAAAATGTTATTTTGTTTGTTTTTATATTTCCCTGCTTGATGACGTTGTTGAGAAGATTTTTTCCTGGAGTCGTTCTTGGTATTAATTTAATTGGGGTGCTAAAGCTATATCCCTACTTGCAGTTAGGTCAGCCAAGTTTATAGCCCGCAAACAATGGGTTGTTGCTGGAGCTGATGACATGTTTATTCGTGTATACAACTACAACACTATGGATAAGGTTAAAGTATTTGAGGCACATACAGACTACATTAGGTGTGTGGCTGTCCATCCTACCCTTCCATATGTGCTGTCGTCATCTGATGATATGCTCATAAAGCTTTGGGATTGGGAGAAAGGTTGGGCATGTACTCAGATTTTTGAGGGGCATTCCCATTATGTGATGCAAGTTACATTTAATCCAAAAGACACCAACACATTTGCAAGTGCATCTCTTGATCGCACCATAAAGGTACAATGGGATTGTCAGTGGTGACTTTTTTTCTTGTAATTATGCTAATAATGCTCTGTTTTCGCAATTCCTTCTAGATTTGGAATCTTGGCTCGCCCGACCCGAATTTTACATTGGATGCGCATCAGAAGGGTGTTAATTGCGTTGATTACTTTACCGGTGGTGATAAACCTTATCTAATTACTGGTTCTGATGATCACACTGCTAAGGTCTGCCGCCTGTCCGTTTCTTTTCTTTGCAATATTTCTAATTAAACATATGTACAATGATCTGGAACATTTATGGATAAATCCTTTATGAAAGCAGGTGTGGGACTATCAGACCAAAAGCTGTGTCCAGACACTAGAGGGCCACACACACAATGTCTCTGCAGTATGTTTTCATCCTGAACTTCCTATAATAATTACTGGTTCTGAAGATGGGACTGTTCGTATATGGCACTCTACCACTTATAGGTAATTCACTTTGTACAATATTTTCTTAGTTTTATGTCTTTGAAATTGGCATGGCCTGAGCTTTTGTTCTATCTTCCTTTGAAGAACTTTTGTTCTTTGGTAAAACAGTTGTTTTTCTGCATAACAGTTCCCTTTCACATGATGGTGTATGATTTTGAATTGAAATTTGAGTTCATAAGTTTGTTTGAAGTATTGGAAAAATCTGTTCAAGTTTATCTTTTTGAACATTTCCCTTCTCCCATCCTCCCTTCTTTTCTGCCCTATATTTTCCTAGATAACCTTATCAAATGATATCCTGTTACGAAGATGCTATGAGGAATTGTCGATGCTTTAGAGTAATGGATGATACAACTTCCACACAACTTGCCATCTTTCTCATGTGAACATAAGAACCTATCATTCTGGTCTTGGTTACATAGAGTATAAATTTGATCATCCTTTATTTCTAATGTGATAAAAGGCTGAATTGGGCTGAAATTCAGATTTAAATTGAGCCCAGAATTGACACAATATTGAAACTTATAAAGTAGAACCTTATTTTTGTGTTCCCTTCTTCTTTCCTTGTTCCTCTTCGTCACCTTTTTTCATTTTTTCTTTTTTTAATTAAATTTGTTGCAGAATTCAGTATTTCCTTTTCTTTTTTAATTTGAAAAATCCTATCAATGTATGATTGAGTTTTATGGATTTATGCTAACCTTCAGCTCTCATTTACTTTCAGGCTTGAGAACACATTGAATTATGGTCTTGAAAGAGTTTGGGCTATTGGATACATGAAAGGTTCACGTCGGTAAGTTTCTCGATTAGATTTTTCTTTTAAGCAAATATCATTGTCGTTTCTCCTTTAAGTTTGAAGTACTTTGAGGGTTGTATATTCACTCTTATACTTAGAAATGTGTTAATGTGGTTCAAATCCTAGTATGGGATACTTATATTAATTAAGTTCGCTCATTTTCTTAGAGAATGTGAGAGGCATCATTTTAATTGTTGTTTTTGTTTCCTGGCACATTTCTTCTTGAGTTGTTTGTTTTCATGGGTCAAAATTCTTTGTATTACTTTGTTGAGAATTGGGCCCTGTTACTTTGTTGAAGTTGTTTTATATCTTTCAAAATTGTGTCTGATGTGTTCATCTTGCTAAACTACTAGAGTATTGTTTTTTTGTTCAGGGTTGTAATTGGTTATGATGAAGGAACCATTATGGTGAAACTTGGTCGGGAAGAACCTGTAGCTAGTATGGACAACAGTGGAAAAATCATATGGGCTAAGCATAATGAAATTCAAACTGTGAACATTAAGAGTGTGGGGGCAGATTTGGAGGTTTGAATTCAATTACACACCCTTAATTTGCTCCATCACATGGACTTCAGAAATAAAATGATTTGCCTTTTCTTTTCTTGACATTCCAGCTTCTCTGTTTACTTTGCTTGTTAGGTTGCTGATGGAGAAAGATTGCCTTTGGCTGTTAAGGAGTTGGGAACCTGTGATCTTTACCCACAGGTGATCTGGAATACTTCTGGTCTCATTTCAATTCCTGTTATTTGTTTGTTGTATTTGTGCATTTTTTATTTCTTCTGCTTCTGCCATGTAATCCGCATGGTAGGAAAGAAATGAGTCTTTGTAAGTTTATGTGTACAGTAACTTATGGTATCCTATCCGATTAAATAATCTTCCTTTGTAGCTATTGTATGCTTGTTATTTAGTCTTTTTGGCTGATGTAACAGTCTGGTTCAGATTTATCGATTTGGGAAACTCATAATGTTCTGGGAACAAAAGAGTTTGAAATTCAGAAATTGTTGTGTATGACAAGTCATGGCCAAGTATAACCCAGATTAAATTTGTGGCAGATTAGTGTCGCACCTTTACTTTTAGGTCTCCTCAGACTGGCTTCTTGTTCCATAGCTCTTTATTCGGAGGCTGAAGTTTGTTTCTATAATCTATAGCTTTTGATTTCCCATATCCTATTTTGTTTAGTTCTCTGCATATCTGAAACAGCTTGCTACCATGCAATTTTCCATATGAATTTCCATCATCTATAGTGATGTTGACATAGAAATAACTTTGTATTTTTAAGTAGTGATTAATGTCATGAAAGTTTTCTCTATAAGTTGATTTTAGCTGTTCAATTTCTGTAATCTGAAAAAGTGCTGCTTGTTCCAAGATGATGATTATTGCTTTTTTCAGGAGGGGAAAAATGGTAAGCATGTACTTGATGGGGAAGGGAAACTGTAATGTAACATGTTTAGTTTTATTAATTCCAGAGTAATAAGCATTTACTTGGTGGGGAAGGAAAACTGTAGTGTAACATGTGGATTTTGAGGATGTGGTGTGAAAATTGGTTCTGTGTCCTGCTATAGTTCATGGCAGTCTGCATTTGCAAATGGAAGTGTGAGGATATAAAGAAAGATTGTTCCTAAAATGTTGTGACATTTTGTATAAATTGTTTTTGTGTCTATTTGCACGTGTTATTGGGTTTATTGTTTATTGTTTTTATTTTCAGAGCTTAAAGCACAATCCCAATGGGAGGTTTGTTGTTGTCTGTGGAGATGGTGAGTACATTATATATACAGCTTTGGCATGGAGAAATAGGTCATTCGGTTCGGCTTTGGAATTTGCATGGTCGTCAGATGGAGAATACGCTGTTAGAGAAAGCACATCAAAGATTAAGATTTTCAGTAAAAATTTCCAGGTTTGTCTATATGTCCAGTGAGATGCTGGAAGCTACTGATTTCGTTTCACTCCTTATTTCTTGTCACTTCTGTTGGAAAGCTGGTTGTCAGTTTCATTTCCTCCAAAAGAAGTTATGATTCTTGAACATTTTGATGGGTAGTTATAAATCATATTGCCAATTCCAATGATATTTTACCTTCAAATTAGGGAAAGGTCATGGAAACCTCCAAAAGTGGATGCCTTGGTTTTGAAATTTGACTCAATTATCAGGATGTTAGATCATGAATATTGGTTCAATTCATCTGTAACCTTGTGAATATCAATTTCCATTCTAGTGAATGTTTGTTGAGTTTAATGGAGGTTTCATCTATCAGGAAAAGAGGAGCGTTCGTCCAACCTTCTCGGCTGAGCGTATTTATGGGGGAGCCTTATTGGCAATGTGTTCAAATGATTTTATTTGTTTCTATGATTGGGCTGAATGCAGGTTAATTCGGCGAATTGATGTTAATGTGAAAGTAAGCAACAAAATAACTTTAAGATGTCTATCAGTTGCCTTTTTTTTCCAGCTACACTGCTTCCTATGTTTCACTCTTTTGTGTTGATGTATCAGAATCTTCATTGGGCTGACAGTGGAGATTTAGTGGCGATTGCCAGCGATACATCATTCTATATCTTGAAGTACAGTGTAAGGATCTATTCAATCTTAGTCTTTCATTTAGTAAATTCTCTTTAGGACACTAGTTCATTTTTTTTTCATGAGATATGCACGTTTCTGTCATTGACCTGTGGTTTTGTGCAATTTATTACGAACTTGATCTGATCTTTAATGTTGCAGCGTGATGTGGTTTCTTCTTATTTGGATAGTGGAAGACCTGTAGATGAACAAGGTGTTGAGGATGCCTTTGAGCTTCTCCATGAAGTGAATGAACGTGTCAGGACTGGTATATGGGTTGGGGATTGTTTTATTTATAACAACTCCTCCTGGAGGCTCAATTACTGTGTTGGTGGTGAGGTATTGTATATGGTCCATACCTGATTTGAACTTGTTTTACATATCCAGATATTATCATTCCGTGGATTTGATAGGGCCATCTTGATAAGTTATTCTATTTATTTAGGTAACCACAATGTTTCATTTGGACCGGCCTATGTATTTGTTGGGTTATCTTGCTAGTCAAAGTCGAGTGTATCTAATTGACAAAGAGTTCAAGTAAGTAGTGTTTTGGTTTCTGTCCATAGAGGAGGTCAGTTAGGCTGTTCGCTTCATTATTAATCTTTTTCTTGTTTATCTATTTGTTCATGCAGTGTTATGGGATACACCTTACTTGTTAGCTTGATTGAGTATAAGACTCTTGTGATGCGTGGGGACCTGGAAAGGGCCAGTGAACTTTTACCTTCAATTCCTAAAGAGCATCATAATAGGTGTGTACAGAGTTTGCAAATGATGGAAAATGGAAAATTTCTTTTAATTCTTAAACAATTTCTTCTTATGTGTTACATTTGGCTATTTGGACACTCCTATGTTTCATTTGATAGGCCGAAACATAGTTTATTGCAAAAGTAATTGTTGAACTGTTTCAAAATTGTTACTTGGAAGATATATCAATAGCTATTCTTCATATCTATGATCTGAATGTTCTTGCAAGATGGGTGATCATATGGCTGGCATCTGTGCACATCAGATCTGTTTAGTCTAAGAATATATTAACAGAATTTTATCATTTGTGATATATGTGAAGTTCAGGAACTAAATTGTTCTTTGGATCCTGATGCTTTTTTTATTCTTTTTCTTTTGTTGATAGTGTTGCTCGTTTCTTGGAATCACGTGGAATGATAGAGGATGCTCTTGAAGTAGCTACAGACCCTGATTACAGATTTGAGCTAGCCATACAGCTTGGCAGATTAGAGGTTGCAAAGGTAAGTCCAATTCAATTGTGTCATTGAGAGGATATAAGTAGCCTTGAGAGCATTTGTCTGCTTTAGCATTTGAACATTTCTAATTTCCTTTTGAGGAGTGATATGTCCATTTACCAATTTTGACTTGAGTAATTTATATATGTTTGTGCAGGGTATTGCCTCAGAAGTGCAGAGTGAGACTAAATGGAAGCAGTTGGGAGAATTAGCTATGTCCACTGGAAAGGTGTTGATTTCGTTTAGAATAAATCTTTCATTGTGACAGTAGTCTTGGTGAAAAATCATCCCAATTTAATATTGCAAAAAATGCGATAACCTAAGTTTTCATTTGCTTTTAGATGCTATGCTGTTTGAATTTAGTAGTCTCCTGTTAGATGCTATACTGTTTATGTGGATTTTGGACTCGCTGTTGCAAATGTTGCTTCCTCAGCCAAACTTCTCTAGAAACTTATCCTGTGAAATGTTTGTTTTTAATTAAATATTTCACTTAATTGACATTCTGCTCTTATTGGAGTATTGCAGTTAGAAATGGCCGAGGAATGTTTAAAGCATGCAATGGACTTGAGTGGTTTATTGCTGCTTTATTCTTCTTTAGGTGATGCTGAAGGGATATCACAACTTGCTTCCCTTGCTAAAGAGCAGGGAAAGAACAACGTTGCATTCCTTTGCTTATTCATGTTGGGTAAATTGGAAGAGTGCCTCCAGCTGTTGTTGGATAGGTATATTATTTTATTTTTATTTTGAACATGAAACATTAGAACACAAATGCATGAAATTATATTTTTGCAGCAATCGGATTCCTGAGGCTGCGTTGATGGCGCGATCTTATCTTCCAAGCAAGGTCTCAGAGATAGTCGCAATTTGGAGAAAGGACCTCAATAAGGTAACTGTTTTTGAGCTGTTTGTTATGCTGGGTTTGGATTGTGTAATAAAAAATTTGTGTTAACAATATCAGGTGTCATAATTGTGAGGATAGTTATTTGGTAGTCTGCTGTAATGCCAAAATGCTACGCATAATTATGCACTTATATCATTATGTATGTATGATCATGTAGATTATTCAACAAAATTTGCTGCTATTTGTAGGTCAATACAAAAGCTGCTGAATCTTTAGCCGTTCCTGAGGAGTATCCTAATTTGTTTGAGGATTGGCAAGTTGCACTATCTGTTGAATCCAAAGTTGCAGAGACAAGGTACTCAAGCATTCAGATATATATATACCAGCCTTTGTCTGGATGGTTTTTCCTTGAGATTCTTATTAATCTTTTCTCTATGCTGCTACCTGAATAGATAGCAATTATTAACTGCCTTATTTTAATTGCTTTCTAGGGGCATGTATCCTCCTGCACATGAATATATAAACCATGCCGATAGATCACATATTACACTTGTGGAGGCTTTCAGAAACATGCAAATTGATGGTGAGGAACCCCTTGAGAATGGAGACACAGATCACGAGGTACACTCTGCCTATATATTTTATATTTACTTGGTGGAAAATGTCTTTGGTTTTATTTAATGCAAATAACACCATACTGCGTGACATGTTAAACTTGAACTACTTTACGAGCGATGTTTCTATGTATAAGTGTACAATACTTTGGTGTTTCATACTCTTGATATATTGTCAATTTTATTTTTGCTTTTTCTCTTGAACATGTGAACTTCTGTTGTAATTCTCTTATTGTTGGTTCTCCAAATTTTCTATGGAACTTGTGTTAGTACACTTTAATATATTTGTTACGGGTTACTGGTACAGAATGGAGAAGAACAGAATGGAGAAGAGCAGAATGAAGAACAGAATGAAGAGGAACACAATGGAGAAGAAGGTAGCCAGGAGGAGGGTGTCGTAGTGGATGCTGATTCAACAGATGGCGCTGTACTCGTTAACGGCAACGAGGCTGACGAAGAGTGGGGTACGAATAATGAAGGAACCCCGTCGGCCTAAAAGCAATTGGTTGAGCCAATGTGAAAATCCAAATTTTGTATCTGGTGATTAATTGATTCTAAAGTGTCATTTCTAACTCCCATTCCGTAACTTGCTCTTTTTTTTTTTTTTGGACTATTACAATATCTACTAGAACTAACCCTACAACTACTAACTCATTGTAATCACCCGTTAATTTTCTTCTTGTGTTATTTTCGTCTTTTTGGTTGTTGCTACTTGTATGCTCAATCTATAGGGAACTATATTATGATCATAATATGTATTATCTAGTACATTATTACATAACAAATGACCAAGTCTAGTCTCTACTATTTGTAATGTCATTAACGTATGTCTTTCTAATATGATATTTTAGAGCGTTTTAACATTTGTAGTGTATTATAGGGCATGTAAGCTAGTTGTTTCTTGATTTCAAATGGGCAAAATGGATTCCTGTAACATCGCCAGCTTGATATGACATTTGACATTACAATGATCTATTGGATTTCTAATGATTTCCATATCTAACTTGTAGTTTCACTGACTTGGTGGTGTTGCTCTGCAATCTTTTCATTTTAGAAATATGGGCATACAATTGAAGATGATTTGTCGCCTTCGTTAGATGTTTGTGTGTGTGTATGCGTATTCATATTATGTATATTTAGTTCCATGTATATATAAATTTGTCTACCCTGAATGTATAGTGTGAGCTAAGAACTTGATTTGCATCTTCCTTCTCCCCTTGTCATGCCATCTTTGTTTATTTCTTCATTTATTTTTTATAGACACTGGGTAGATTTATCATGACTTGGTTCTTATTCCTTTTTTTCTGTTGGCAGTGCTTACGCCACATCAGTAGGTTCCAGCTGTATGGATTTCTTAAAGTGAGAAGAGATGAGAAAGCTATCTATCTATAAGTGATTGTGGGGATTTGTTGTTTCTGTTGCCTGATGGTGTGGCTTTGTAGCGCCTTGAATTTTGCCATTGGGCCATATAGTATAAAAAATTTCTTAGCTTTAGTTAATTGCTTTTTCAATTTTCTTCCTTTTCTTTTAGCATATTCTAAAGGCTATCTCGAATTTAGTTCCATTGTGAATGTAGAAAAAATTGAACCAGAGAAGATCACCAGATTTCTTTTTTTCATTGTTCAAATTCTAGATGTTTTTGGTTCCCTTGTTTGTTGTGGGAATTCTCTTATATTCATCTTGGATTGTAAACATGCCGCCTTATTATTATTATTATTATTATTCATTTTCTACATGAGAAGCTTATCAAAGTGTTGGATTTTCCTATGACTGGTTTCTTGAGTAAGGTTTGGACCTTCTTTGGGGTGGAAATTGTGGTAAGTCGTGTTTGTGCGTGAGCTTGTTCATATGATGAATGCATTGTCTGTTTCAATCTTTTGGCAACAGCGATGTATTTGATTAGGTATTAAACTGAAACGCTTGATTGTGTATGTTTATATAGGATCAGCAGACAGATTATTTGGCTCTAAAATAGATGGTTAATGAACATATAAACTACGAAGAGGGAAAGAAGATATTGCATATGTCTAACTCAGATTTTTTAAAAAAACTGGACCTTTCTATAGCGCCTCTAAAAAATATTAAACTAATAATTATAAAAATAAGAAAAAAAATTGAAGAGGTGGGAGTGGGGCTAGTAATGTTAGAAGTATGACTTAATTTTTTATGTTCTTTCTTTTATTCATTGAAAAGTGACGGAACTTCTAAAATTACTATTAAATAAACTTGCAACTCTTCAGAGGAGAAAGATTATGGCTATTTAAGTTGTTTTAAATTACATAATTAATATTTTAAATCTGTGTATAATTTAACTAGTTATTTTTAACAAAAAAAAAAGTTCTTATACTTTGGCTATCAATTTAAAAGTGCTTTTTGGAATTTTAAAAATACGAAACAATCGACAAATATAACTTGCACTATTTGTTGAAATAACAATCTTTCATTAATTTCTCCTGTCAAACATGGGCTCACAAACTTTTGTTCTTTTTCTTTTTTTATATCCATATGCAATGCATCCGGCACAAATTTTTTGTATATTTCTTTTTAGACTTTTCATGTTCCATCTCTAAAATGCAATGTAAGTTTGTTTTAAATTTTTGAGTATGGACAAACACAAAAACACATAGGAAACACCTGACATTGTCTGGATATGTTTGTGTATTTGTTATGAGCGTAGGTACTTACGGATGAGATTTCTAAAGAAATAACTTAGATACAGGACTCTAACCCACTAACAGTCCTTAGAGTGTAGGTTTCACACTTAAATTAACACTTGTCAGCAAAATAAAATGTCACTTGTTGAAATTTCAGAGACTCCTGTCTAAAACTCCCCTATTATATATATATATATATATATATATATATATTAGATTATTAAATTTGAGATGATCATTATTGAATTTTAATCTAATGATGATTTTAAAAGTCATATTATCTTTAGGAGAATAACATGACACTACTTAAAGCATTACTTGATTAAGCAACACCTTGACCCATTGGGAGTAGCTCAAGGCAATAAAATGTGCCAACTTGAGGTAAGGTCAAGTCTCGTGGAAGTAGCAAGAGGGAATCTTGTCGGTAAATTTGTAAATTTGACAAGCTAATATACATATATAGCGACCTTACTTATAAACACCACCCCTCCCCTAAATACTATTCACCTCATTTTTCAAAAAAATAAAATAAAAAATAATATCAAAACATTCTCACTTTTTATATCATATCATTCACTTTTTACTGCTATTTAAATAAAAAAAAAAAGTACTATAAAACATAATTTTTTCACTTTTCAATATCAATCATTATTTTTATTATTATTATTATTATTATTCAAAATGCATGAATAGTGCCCTATTGTTTAACAAACAAGGCTATAGAGCCTGCTTGCGGCGCTGCAATGGGGAATCAAATCTAGTATGACCAGCAAGAAAGCATAACCTTGAGCTATTAGTACAATTGGCAGCATCAAGCTTTCATGCTTTCATCCCCAAGATTTGTCTCCTTCATTTGTTTTTATCTGCAACAATGTTGTTGTCACTATACCTTGACATGGCAGCCTTGGTGGGGCCTCACTTGGCCTTCTATAGTTCTATATCCACAAGCAGAGTCTACTAAGTCCTCCAATGCCTTATCAAGATCTGCCGCAAGCCCTCTCAGTGCTGGTAACTGCTTTGTCATCGAGTATGACGGTGTGGCAAAAAAGGAAGAGGAAGCACAGAGTAAGAGACCATAACGGAGGGTACAACTTCAAAGCCTCGTCAATCTCGACCTAGGATTTGATAAATCGATCAATTCATCTCCATATTTGTGAGAAGATGGGAGAGAAAGAGTATAATCTAATTCCCAACAGGAGGATCCTTCTTTCACTTCATATTTGTCATCGGACAAATCAAGTCAAGAGGAATCCAAATAACAATAACTAGTACCGATTGATGGGAGAGAGACATATGTAGGTTGGTACAATCAGATGTATCACCATATTTCATATTCGAAGAGATATTGTACTCATCTATCTTTTCTCAATTGTTCTTGGTCTATTGAATAGAGTAGAAATTTTTTTACTGGGAGCACTTCTTTTTTTTTTCGATAGGCAATTAACTTAACATAGTTACCATGACAAAGTACTTTCAGATTCAGCCGAAAGAATTACCACAATAGAGAGATGGTGGTTGAAAATGTGGGGCTTGAGTTTGTCAAGGTCGTTGGTGATGGTCTTCTGATGCGTTTAGTGCTAATGCTAGTCTTTTTATTAGAGAAAGGTGCGCCACATGCGTTGACTGCAAGACCAAATCTATATTCTGGAAGCAACAAACTTCGATTTTCAATTGAGGTCACCATGAAGGTACACTTGCAAGTAGGGGTGTTAAGTGAGCAAGCTGCTCACGAGCGAATTCGGGATCGGCTCGTATAAGCGCGACTCGATTATTAAATTAAACGCTTCGTGAACACAAATCTTAACTCGAATATTAAACGAAGCAAGCTCGGCTCGACTCGGTTAAGCTCGTGAGCAAGCTCGTATAAGCGCGTGTGTGTGTCTATATATATATATATATATATATATATATAAACTAAGTAACAAATAATTAATTATAAATCTCATAATTATTAAAATCTTAAAATTGCATTAATATTTAAGCATTAGAAAGAGAGAGAGAGGACAATCATTTAAAAGACTCTGATTCAATTAGAGCAGGCCTAAACAAAAGAAAGAAGATCAAACAGAAACTATTAAGGGAGATTGCGAAAGGTATAAATTATTGAAGAATCAAACAGACCCAAACACTATCACTACCTATCTGATGAGCGAGAGTGAGAGAGAGTGGGAAATGGGAGTTCAGGTGGAAGATGCGCTATGACTGGTGAGGGAGATTGAGAGAGAGACGTTGAAAAAATATTTTTTTGTGGAGGGCGTTGTCCCAATGCAGTCTGAATACAACATATTAACTTGTCCCACATTGCTAAGAAAACACCAATCCCTAAGTTTGCTTATCTATAAAATGATGCATATCTTATCTCTTTGAAACCAAGTATCTTGCTGTATTAACTCAGGCTCCATACTCGACTAGACAGGCTAAGAAAATTCTCATATGCAAGTTGGCTTCTTAAGCCGTTTAAGAGTACTTGAAGTTTAATATTTTTTTTTAAAAAAAAAAATAAATAAATATAAGAGCCAGCTCGACTTATTATGAGCTCGAGCTTGATTTTTTTGGCTCATCCTTGAGCTCGACTTGAGCTTGAGCTCGAGTAAAATTTAAACAAGTCAAGTCTAAACAAGGGAAGCTCGCTCAAGCTCAACTCATTTACACCCCTACTTGCAAGTGTGATTTTATCGTCAACTATGGAAGCTAACTGAGAGAGCCTCTAAGGGGCACCTAATATTGTGACTTGGTTGGTGAGTGATAGTTAGCGATCACTGAAGGAACCAGTTACATGCATAATATGTTTTTTTTTTTTTTTTTTTTCTCGGTTCCTATAACAAAGTAAATGGTGAAGGGGGTGGTTCGGCCACCCCTTCAATTTTTATTTTTTTTTTTAATCCTTTTTAATAACATTTTGGAAAGTAGTCCCACGTGAGGGATTTTTTTGTCCATGTTAACACCAAATGCTAACTGAATGTGTGAGTTATGAATTGGTAAAATATTGGTATGGAATTTGAAAAGTTTTATTCCAACTAGCGGCGACTTTGTTTTTAAATGATATTTTAATTCTCGTCATTTGATGTTGAACTTGGTAAGGAGGGAAAGTTGTTTGCCAACTCCAAAATCTAAAATCTCCATGGGAAAGTTGTTGCCAACTCCAAACTCTAAAATCTCCATGAATGGTCATATCACAATCTTGAATAACCTCAACAATAGGTTCAATTTGAGGGCCCTCACTCCAAATACACTGAATTAAATATAATACCATGTAGGTACTCTAAAAATGATCAATTCCTCCTCCCCGTATTTTCTCTAACATCAAAAACCAATTCCTCAAAAATAAGTCCAGCCAAATCCTCCAAGGCTTTTCGTTAAAAAATGGTTCATTCTCCATCGTTTCCGTCATCCTTGAACAAACTAACTATAATATAACACATGTTTTGCAGGAAAAAATATACAAGTGTAAGTTTAAGACTGAGTGAGTAATAATAAACATGAACTAATTATTGTTTTTGCAGTGAACTTAGTTATTTATTAAAAGGTTTATAAATCACAAGCGGTAATAAGGTAAGATTCTCAGTTTATAGATTATATGACATGATGATGCAATATAGATATAATTACATTATAATTAAAAGAAACAAGTTATAGTTCAACTCTATATGGTCTATTCAAGCCTTTAACCCATTCTTAGTATGGTTGGCGCTGTCTCGAGTGACTTGTAATACAATATTGGTGCCCTAAATAGTGTCGTATATCACCAGATTCTAGTAGCCCGACCAAATTCAATCTTGGGTGGAATGCTGTAATGGTGACCTATCCTTCCATGATGTGCCCGTCACAAATAACTATTGGATCCAAGGCCAAACAATAAAAGTAAATCAAATCTCTTTGACCATAAGGCTAACCCTTATAATAATAAGCTCATAATCATTATTCTGCACGTTCCGATGTACTATGTTATATGATTCAATTATTCACAGTCTTTTCCATGCATGCATGCATTTACGAACTCGTATTTTTATCCTTTTATTTTTCATCAATCATTTTCACAAAATACAGTTCACATTTTTCTAAGATGCATTTCATATGAGTTGTAAACATGCATATTTAATACATAAAATAATCATGTCATGAGAGAACTAAAATAACAAGTATCCGTGTGAGTTTTTACTCACCATCATCGTGATTTTCCACTGGGTAATTCTCTAAACCATCTCTGACATCCAACGCTGTAAAATAATCTAATATCAATCCCTAATCTAGACGAAAATACCATAAACCTAAATTGGGGCAAAATGGTCAATTTATATGGCCATCGATCGTTTGAGTATTGTATCGAATGTTCGGCAGCCCTCGCGAACGTTCGAAGGTCTGACAAAACCTCCCATTTTACATTTACCCACCCACACATGATCTAAGGTCCTATTGTCAAGCTTAAGGCTGACTTAACAATAAATAACACTTCCATGCACCGAAATGCACGTCTAAGATTATTAACTCACTAACCCATCACTAATCTCATATTAAAACCAAAATGACCAAGTAGACCTATAACAAATCTATGAGTCAGTAGGGTAATCACAACGAAAATCATTAATCTCAACATGTTAAGCATGGTCTAACTCAACAAAACACCACCTAACCCATAATATCCAACACAAAAACTTATAATACTAACATAAACACAAACTAATACTACAAAGCTAACAACAGAAAACATGTTTAAAAATGGTAGTAGAGAGGAGATCAAAGTAAGAGGTGTTACCTCTCTTGAGAACAACAACAAGATCTTCATTCTTCTCCTCTCTCTTTCTCTCTCTCTCTCTCTTAAGGTTTTCTGGATTTTAATGGACGAAAATGGTGACTAAGGGACGTAATATCCTTCTTATAGGTGAGCTGAAAGGATAATAAGGGTTGAGGTGTCTCACATGCCTTTCTTTTTTTTTTTTTTTTTTTAATTAAAAAAAAATACTAGCAACGTTGATTGTTCAAATCCAACATTCCCCTTGATCGTTTGAATCCAACTTCGAACGTTCACTTGGTAGAAAATTTCAAGAAAAAGCCCAAAATCCACCTCTTACACTCAGAATCCAACTTAACACTCTCCTAATCCAATTGGGACATACTTAATCTCAATTAAAAGGTTGGGGTATTACACCAACCCTCCGACATGTAGGGTGTTAGTACACAAGTATGGACTAGTTAATTATCTTTCTTTTTTTTTCCTTAACCATCCTTAAATGTGCATAATAATTGCTCAACGTTTAAATAACCTAAACATAAAATTATATTCTTTGAATTGCATTAAACACAAAGTTAATAGTAATTAATGAAAAAAATTTTAAAAAAAAATTGTGCATTTTGGTACTGACTAATTAAGGATTTGTATTTAAATCACCTAAATTCTTGTGAAAACGTATTGAACCGTTCAATTTTTTTTTTATTAAATGTAAGCCGTTGATGCGTGATGGTGGGATACGCATAAACTCAAAAGGCAATAATCTTATGTCCCGCATATCCATCACCGCACAAAGATCCAAAGATTTCATTTAATCATCAACTAAGATCTTTTATTCTATGGTTCGGATCAATCATTGGGCGACATGGAGCGTAATTGAGTGTGAAAACTCATAGTTAATAATTTCTCTGTGCCTGACGCTCACACTTACCGAGGCCAAAAATGCACCTTTGATTTTTAATATGAACCGTTAGATTAATTTTTGTTTAATCTGAACCGTTGGTGAAGGGAAAATGGGATCCAGTTGTAGGCCACCTCATGCTCTGGAAATTATATGGTGCTTTAAATAACCATGAGCTCAATCTTGTAGATTTGATCAAACAATTTAAGTTAACTCTTGAAATTAATTATCATAATTAATGCTCAGGATCACAACATCCACTCATTTAAGCTATATACGGTCATATTGAATCATTAATATTTAAGCTATTCCCAAAAATTAAGTTTTTTCTCGCCACTTTTCCGTTCCCAAAATGCCCTTTAATTTTAAACCTTATTCTTCTCATCTTCCTTGTTTTCTTACTTCAACCTTCAAGAATCAGACCCTTGAGAACATCCTCTAGACCTGCTTGACTTCGTGATGTTCTGCTTGATGAGATTCAGCACTTGTGCGTCACTTAGTGGACGGGAAGATAAACAAGAAGAGAAAGAAACAGGGTAAAAAGATGAGGACCCGTCATCTTTCCCAATTTCTAATTTTGAATTTCTTTTCTTACTGTTTGGTTGCTGAGAAAATGGAGTTTCAATTTTTTTTAATTATTTAATAAAATGAGTATCAATATTTTTGTAATATTGAGGGTGAAAGCTTAGGATCTATGGAAGATTTTTACCTCTCTCCACCCCTTTCTTCAATGCTTGGGTATGAGTCTAAAACTTAGAACGAACTTTCAAATAGGGGGGAGCAAATCAGAAATCTCTTCGCAAGACACTATAGGTTGCAAAGATATTCAAAAGGAAGTTAAGTGGATTGCATTTTACAGTGTTTGGAAAGAAACGACACCTTTCCCCAAAATGATTAGTGTTTTTTGTTAGAATTTCACTAAATAAATATGTCATACTCCATAGCATGTGAACAATAATGAAAAGAATGTAAAGTACCTTATTTGTTAGAAGATGAGTCTGTCATCTTCTTTTGTCCTGTTGTGTTGTGTGTGTAGAGGGTACTAGTCTCTCAACCCTAATTGCTCTAATGACTTAATAAAGTCTAATGTGCTAACTTCATTATATATGTAGGGTGAGAGTACATGGCTTCATCAAGTGCTTATAGAATTGGTTCAACCCATTATGAACCCAAATATTAAAATGACTATGCAATCCACCCAAAAAAGAAAAAGAAATAAAATACAACAATCTCCCACTTAGACTGCATAAGTCATTTAATTACCAAGTAAACACAAATAAGTATTACAAAAACACAATCTGATCTGGATGTGTTTGCAACTACAAGTTATGAACACATCGATAGGATGTATAACATATAACAAGTATTTACAATCACGTGATGTAGAAAAATAGAATGCAAGTATTGCTCACAAATAGCACAAATAGTGATCAGTATATTTTCAAATGAAGCCCACTAAGACTAATATACAATGTCTCACTGAGACTCACACACAATGTCTTGTATCATAACATCAATGCCATAATTAACACAAATGCACACAAATGGCAACATAAACATACTCACGATATATACAAGGCACATAACTCTCACCAACTTAATAGAACAAAAGACTTTAACAACCTCATATGAGTCGCATGCTCCTGAAATACTATAGGAGCCAAAACTCTTTGTCAGTAGGTCTACCAACATATGTTCTGTGGGAGCACTACACAAACGTGAGATTCAATTAGCTTTCTCTTTAACAAATAAATATTTTATGTCAATATGCTTGTATTGCAAGGAGCTCCTAGTATTTTGAGAGAAAGAAAAAATTCTGCAGAATTAACTCAAAATATCTCTAACGGCATCACAATGGCATCTGGAATGCCCAACCCTAAGATGAAATTATGTAGTCATGTATCCTAACATGTATCCTCACAACAAGCTACACATTATGTCTTCATAGTTAAGGAAGCTATAAGTGTTTATATGACACTTTTCCACAAAAATAGCTCTTCCCACCACCACAAATACACTACCTGGACAACCAAAATAATCGGTATCACAATATCCAACTACATCAAGAATGTGGATTACCGTTAAGTGCACATCGAGCTACACACAGTTAACTCCAATATGATTGCTTGAGGCTCTTGAGACTTGGAAGTTATCACATTTTCATAATATGTGTCTTTTCAAGAGAGATATGCCAGGATCATCAGGATTGAAAATGTCACAAGAAATTTATGATGCATATAAGACCAGAAATATGCGCTCATAAATATCCCCATTCACTAAATAGTAAGATTTTTATCTTTCACATGCTAGAGTTCAAAATACACATTGCACTCTTACACATTAATTTTACCTCAAATTCATGTTAGAGTCTCTAACAAATAATGAACGCTTATGTACTATTTTTATGTCAAATCCATACTAAAGTCTGTACCACACAATTGACTCTTATACATTATTTTTATCTCAATTTCATGCTAGAGTCTGCAATACAGAAAATTGACTGCTACGCATGATAAAGCAAAATAATTAAATACAAGAACTTAAAATGACCCACTATCGAGAGGATAAGATTGGACAACCAAGTGCAAAGTATCTAACCAATTTCTTCATTGTCCTAAGCATCCTACCATATAATAATTTGCCGAAAGGGCAAAGTTATTATCCGTATGGACCTTGGTATAATTGTTACGGTTCACAAAATAATAACCCCAAATTTATTTATTTATTTCGAATAATATCCGATAAAGTCCAATAATTCATCATGGTTAGTCTCATGATAGGCAAGTACATAACCACTCAAAATCATTCATTTTGATGTACAACAACATATCCACATTGAACCAGTAAATTCCAATAATTTATCATGATTAGTCCCATAATAGGCAGATACATAACCATTCAAAATTATCATTTTGGTGTACAAAAAAATTATGCACATTTAACCCAAAGTTCATTTATCTCTAAGTGAATATCATTATACATGCAAGTAGTTCAACTTCAATTGAAATATAACAGAAAATCATAAATATTACTTCTCCTCATAATCAAAATGAACATTAGTTATAAATTGTATATCTCATTTAAAAACTTTTCTTATGTAAAAGTGTAAATGAAATCCATTTATTTGTCTCACTTAGTCCAAAAATATTTTGAAAAAACTCAATAAAATAATTAACAAGTGCATATTTACAATAATAAAGACACAATATAATTGAATAATTACTTGATAATCATTATTAAATATTCTGGGCAAAATAGATTTTGTTTCTTTAAATAAAAAAACTTTATATTCGCAAATAATCTCTAGATTTACACCAAGATATATTTCAAACATGCTAGAGATTTAACCAATAGACACAAAATAATATTCAATCAAAATAACACAAAACCGTAGCAACCACCAAATTACACCACATGCACAACATCACTAAATTACAATAAAGGCAATAATGCATCATGTATTAAACATGCTGATGCTCTCAAAAGTCACAAAATCCTTCATTGAATCAACGATAAAATCTAACAATTTATCGCAGTTAATCCCACGATAGGTGAGATCTTAACTGGTCAAAATCATCAATTTTATACATAACACAATTATTCATATTGCACAAAATTCCTTAATCTCAATAAGAATGTATATAAATTCACATATAGATCTTGAAATGCATATAATTTCACATGCAACAATAATATGCACGCCATTTTATTTATTTATTATAGCACATATCTTGAAATTAGCCTTTGTTCATAACCAAATATTTCAGTATCATAAATGCTATGAACAATGTATACAAAACAATGTGTATACAAAATACACAGATATTAACATTTGTTTTCTTCAATATAATACATGTACCCATTTCTTTTATTTCCTTAATATGAGACACAACACTCACACGTGCATTCACAATAAATCTCTCATTGATGTGTGAGTTTATTTTACATTGACTCAACTATCTCACGTATGTGAGTCATTTTACAAATCAATAAGTGTCACAAATACAATAGTTGTATCATTTATATTTTATCAATTGATGGGAGTAGAACCAAATTTTATGAGAATATATATAATTTACTACTCTCATGATTATATGTCTCCAAGAAAAATACTGAAAATCTCTAAGGACAAAAAAAGCTTGTCGTCCAAGATGAAGGAAATAAAAATTTCGGATTTTATGTTCCACATTTAACACGCATATAGGAAATTGTCAATTCGTGCACCATAAAGCTTAAATCTTTATGTTGAACACAAATATATTGTATAACACATTAACAATTTATGCTCGTCAAAAAATATTTCAATCAAAATAAACAACACATATGATTGAAATAAATATCAATGAAGTTGTCAAAGCCCTCCTTTTTAAGGATAAAAATAATATGGAAAAATTACACTTTAGCCCCCCAACATTTGGGGCGATTTTCAATTTGACCAGCAATGTTTCAATTTTTGCAATGCACCCTCCCAAATTTGCAAATTTTTTTCAATTCGACCAATGTCATTCCAAAATTCCCATATTACCCCTAATTTTTTTACTTTTTTATTTTTTATAAAAATAAAAAATAAAAAATAAAATTTGGGGGGTGCAAAAATGGCCAAATGGCCAAAGGGGTGGCTATGGCCACCCCGAATATTTTTTTTTAAATTTTTTTATAAAAAATAAAATAAATAAATTAGGGGCAATATCGGAATTTTGGGATAAAATTGGTCGAATTGAAAAAAATTTGTAAGTTTGGGATGGTGCATTGCAAAAATTGAAACATTGGAGGTCGAATTGAAAATCGCCCCAAACTTTGGAGGGGTAAAGTGTACTTTTCCCAAATAATATGTATACTCAAAACCATATGTATACATGAAAAACAAAACAATGTGTATATTCACAAAAATAAAACACATTGTTGAAATAAATACTGAACAAAAACTTAACAATCTCAAAACAAATACCGTAGTTGAACCCAATCTCCTTTCCGCCAAAATCTCATATCCAATAAATCCAAGTGTATAAAAATATAAACAACTCGTAATTGGACATAAAATGACATGAATCTAGGATAAGTTCACACAGATTTAAAAATTATAAAGTGCCACAAGTGTCGAAAGAAATTCTAGAAGTCACGACACATGCTTCAATCTTTAACTTGCTTTGTTTGGTAAATAAGTATATCAATATCAATGCAAAAGCCTAATCGCTCCATCAAAAATGCACATACATTTGAACTTCACACCTCTATGGCATGCCCATCTTAACCTTCCTTTTTTTTTTTTTTAAAGGGAAAATTACAGTTTATCCCCCCAAAGTTGACAGCGTTTTTCAATTCGAACATCAAAGTTTCAATTTTTGCAATCCACCCTCACAAAGTTTCAATTTTTTTCAATTCAACCAATATTATCCCAAAATTCCCATATTGGCCCTAATTTTTTTTTTTTTTTTTTTTTATGAAAAAAAAAATTGAGGGTGCAAAAATGGCCAGATGGGCAAAGGGGTGCCTACAATCACCCTGAATTTTTTTTTTTTTTTTTAATTTTTTATAAAAAATTAAAAATTAAAAATTAGGGGCAAGATGGGAAGTTTTGGATACAAT
>NC_081547.1:19091861-19097754 GCF_901000735.1 Corylus avellana
AAATCAGAGAAATGGGAAAAAACATACATTGGCCACACTCCAAAAGCCAAATAAACAAATAAACTTGAACCAAATAAATAAACAAAATAATGTTCCGTTAAGCTTAGGCTAGCAGCTTTTCACGCATAAACAAACGAAATTTTGTCTTTTCTCAAACAAAAAATTTGACTTTCAAGACTGCGTCTATCATCTCCCAATTTTATTTTTTAATGAAATTATGTCTTGGACCTTTCAAGACATTCACAGTAAATTGTGAGATGTGTAGATATTTTCTTGAAAAAAAGTAATGTGCAGACAGGTTTTAAAAATATCATATTATCCATATTCTGTGAAGTACCAATACCCACAGTGCGCCGCTTGAAATTGTTAGGACTCTGGCCAGACTTTTTTTATTATTATTATTATTTTTTATTTTTTTTATTTGTCTCTGCAGTGAGTTCGTTTATTCAACAAAAACGAAGGTCATGCATTGTGACCGTCTTCAAGTGCACAGATATGCATTGCAGTGAGATTATCCACATTGCAGTGAGTTCGTTTATTCACCAAAGAACAAAAAAAAAAAAAAAACACGCATATGACGACCCATACAAAAAAGGCTCCATAAAGAAAGCAGTTCAAACGCAAGTCTCATTGTTTATATTAAAAAATAATAATAATAATATTATTATTTAAAACAATGAGATTTATCACTGCCATGGAGAAAGGAGACAGAAGGCACTGATACCAATTGTTAGAATTTCACTAAATAAATATGTCTTACTCCATAACATGTGAACAATAATGAAAAGAATGTAAAGTACCTTCTTTGTTAGAAGATGAGTTTGCCATCTTCTTTTGTCCTATTGTGTTGTGTGTGTAAAGTGCAGTAGTCTCTCAATCCTAATTGCTCTGATGACCTAATGAAGTCTAATGGACTAACTTCATTATATATGTAGGGTGAGAGTACATGGCTTCCTTAAGTGCTTATAGAATTGGTCTAGCCCATTATGGACCCAAATATTAAAAATGATTATGCAGTCCACCCAAAAGAAAAGAAATAAAATGCAACAATTTTTTTCTCAAACGCCGACCCATGGACGACGTTTCCTCTAAAATCGTTGGCTTATGGCGTTTTACACGGCGTTTTCCCTAAACGCCGGAATTGGAAACGCTGGGTTTATGTGAATTTTTTGTAGTGCACATTTCCCAACTCGCTAGGATCTCCATTGCACTAGCATAAATTTTTCTATGCGTGAGTGACCGGATTGAAATTCTATGACTACATCTTTCCTCAAGTGTTAAGTTAGACTCAGGACACTAATGGCGTGGCCTTGCATGTTGCCTCACCCCATGCATTTATGTGAAGACCTTTCTTCAAGCATAACCTGAAAGGGAATAATGATTTGATAAGTTTGCCAACAACGATTTGACAAGTACCGAGTCACGAGCTCAAGGGGCTAAGACCTACTCCCCACGCTTGGCACCCTTAACACCTGTAGTCCTAAATAGGCACCTGGCGACCAACTCTTCACCATTAGTATTGAAGGTCAGAGGTAACAACGATTACAAGTACACACAAGATTCTCAATGGGCGACTAGCTAGATAAGTCAACCATGAGAATTGGGGGTAACTGTTAGTATAATAAATCAGGATAAGGCCCAAGTAGAAATCTCATTTAATATAAAAAGCCTTATCAAGCTGCCCATTACATGGTAATAATCAGATAGCTCCTAGCCCACCCCGTGCAAGCATTTGAGGAGCATATTTAGTAAGCCCTTCAGTTTGCAAAGGAACACTCTTTTCAAAAAGAGTCATACATGTTAGTATTTGTGTTGGCTTAATTCGGTTTCAAAATGTAGAGGCTACTGTCCACGGGCTCAAACACTAATATAGAATGCTCAAAATCCAATCTTCATCGTTCATAATGTGGATTCATGTGTCATAAATGTCCCTATAAAGTTTTAGCTCAATCGGACCACAACACTCATCGATCGAAGCTGTTGATTAAGGACCGACGGAATGTCCTTTGCAGAGGGTGTTCTGACATGCTGCTAGGCTGTCCAGACACCAATTCCAGTAAGCATGTTTTTTGCTTGCAAGACCTTGTTCGGACAAGCACTAATCCTTTCCAGACACCTCGTACCTATTATGCCCAAAAACGTGTTTTTAGTGGACCGAGGTCTAGGGTTTGATGTACTGATACACATCATTGTAGACGAGAGAGGTACAAATTTTCACCTCCAGAGAGTTTGTCAGAGGCTGTGTTAAGAGAGATCATATGTGGTGGCGTTAAATTGAATCTCTTAGAGTTTAAGTTATTCCTTTGATAAATCTACAGTTGAGAAGTCTATCAGAAGGGTCCGGTAAAGGAGAATCACGTTGAACAAGATTGTGAACAAGGAAACGTGTTGTAGGCTTGTCGATCTTACAAAGTCAAGGTATAGCAAAGGGTTGTAAGTGTTTCTAGTGTCTGTAATTTATGGATAATCTTTTGATAGTGATTTCTTGGGTTTGGCTGCCCCGGAGAGATTTTACTTTTAGATCAGTTTCTAAAAGGCTTCCTCTCCGTAACCAAAATATCTATGTCTGCCTCTTTATTTATATATTTTGGTGATTGAATTGTTTATTGCTTCATCGTATTAATTCCGCATAAATTGTGATAAACAAGTTTTTGGAGTCGGCATAGCGTTTTTCAATTTGGTATCAGAGCGGGTTCACTTTGTTTGGTTTAAATTCCTAAATGAGATCCTTGACTCCTTTTTACTATGAATACATCTCAGTCCCTTGTCATTGACTCTTTTGGTTTTGATGATCTTGACAATGTGTATTAGATCTTCTCTAATGAGTATAGTCAACTGTCCTACAAATACAAAAAGATTTGTAAGAATTTTAAAATTGTAGAACATGAAAAAGAGTCTTTGGCGAATGAATTGTCTAAATCACAAGCTTTGATTGATTCTTTAAATTTTGAGATGTCTATGCTTGTTAAAAAGAATATATCACTTGAGAATGATTTAAAAGAACTCTCACAAAAATTCTCTAGTGATAATCTGAAAAGTTTTTTTAGTGTTGATAACAAGCATAGTATGATTGTTGATAATGGTGTTTGCTCTACTTTGCATGCTTCTAAATCTGAAAGAAAAATCTTGTTTGTTAAGCCTGTGAATGTTAAAGAAGTCAAGGCTAATACAGTCTGTTTGGATAAGGGCAAAACCTCTTGTTTGAATAATTGTGTGAAGCCCAAATCGAAGACTTCTTCTAAGAAGCAAACTCAAGCTAAGTTTGTTCCGATATGCCACCATTATGGGATTATTGGTCACATCAGAACAAACTATTTTTAATTTAAATCCCAAAGACTTTGGAAAAACTTGGCTTCTCCTAAGAAAGAAAAAAGTGATATAGAGTCAGGTTTGCCTAGATCAAAGTCTAAATATATCCCTCCTCATAAAAGACAACATTCTCAAAGGTTTGTTCCCACCTGTCATCATTGTGGCAAAGTTGGTCATATTCGACCAAATTGTTTTAAATTGAGACCATATGTGCGTCATAAATCTGGTTCTAAGATTGTTCAAAAGTGGGTTAGGAATGATTATACCATTCACCTATTGAGGGGGAGTGGTAATGATCTCACCTTAATTTAGGTAAGTCAATAACATGCCTAGGATTGATTGATTTGCATATTTTTGAATATCCTAGAGCATGTTGGTTTTCTTTGCTTTGCATTTTTTTTTTTTTTTTTTTTTTTTTTGTGTTTTCTTTCTTGTTTATGCATTGCATTGTTTTTGTTGTTACACTTTTTGCACGAAGAGTGTATACATGGTTATTTTGAGATTCTTGTTTTGAGGCAAATTCCTAAAGGACTTTTCAAGAAATTCATTTACCATGATCTTTGAAAGGCGTATAGATGAAATGTTGTGTGCAGACCACCAAGATTTTTGTCTACTTACTAATCAAACATTCATGAATATGTAATATCTTGTTAAGACCTAGAAGTAGTTATTAAACAAAATCATTATTTGGTAGTGGGACCTATAAGATGTGATGAAAGTTTAATGCTAAAGGAAATTCATATATTGCCTATTCTAATCTCAATTCAAACATGTTGTTTTTCTTTGCTGCCCTTCTTTGTGTTTTATTTGTGTTAATAAATTTTTTAGAAAGGTATTGTTGTTGCAAAGATGTTTGAAAAGTTAATATAGTTATATGCTTTAAATGCTCTTTAATTGCTTAATTGGAAATCCTCTTAATTTATGTACCTATGGAATACACTTATCATGCTTGAGTTGATTATCTTTATAATGAACTATCATTGATCCATTCAAGTATGTGTTATTGTGGTACATTTAATTTATGCTATCTCTATGCACTTAAGCTTCAAGAAGGAATGTCAATCCATGACAAATTTGTTGTGTTGGACAAACCATATACATAGAATGGATTTTCTTTGTGGGTTAAAATTGACCAAATGTTGGTTGAACCTAGAACCTATAAATTCCAGCTCAAACTCTTATGTCTTGTATTTAATATTATGAAAGACACGTTCTTAAAGAGAAAATCTAAAGTGAAATGTGCAAAATGTCAAAATATTTCAAAAATGAAATTTTCACTGTATCAATTTTTGTGCTTGGCTCATCCAAAATCAAAATTCTGGATGTAGCTTTGAGCCTTGTGATAAGATAAAGGGGGAGAGTATTGGATGAGGGTGACTAGGCCCTAGTAAGGTTTGACTTCTAACCTTACAAGTTATGAATTTCTTTCATATGGTTTGGAAGTTTTAATGTGTCTTCTTTGTCAATATATGTTTGTCCATTGCTTGACTCTTGATTGTGGCTTGTCACATACAACACATATAGCATGAATAGTGATGGTACATAATGGCATGCCATGAGTTGCAACAATGATTTTGTTTATTCATCTTTTGAAACTCTTGTATGCTTTGGGTATTTTTGGCACATTCAACAAGAGTTTATGCTAAATCTGCAATTTTTGATCATTTATTGGATATACTCTTATTATGAATACTCCTGTTTGCAAATTGTTTTCCTTGTACTTATTGAGGGGGAGTTTTGCTGATGTGTTTTCATGATCTTGCATTCTATGTCATTTTCTTATGATCATGAGTTTTATTTATGTATTCCTGTTCGATATATGCCTTGATGTATTTTGTGAAGTGTTTCAGGAAACATGAAGACTTTTTATCATTCTGTGACAAAAAGGGGGCGTAAATATGGGGAGATGATGATGATAGAATTGGCTCGGCATTTTGGTTTTTGTCATCAAATTACCAAATGAGGAGTTTGTTAGTATTTGTGTTAGCTTAATTCGGTTCCAAAATGCAGAGGCTATTGTCCACGGGCTCAAACACTGATATAGAATACTCAGAATCTGATCTCCACCGTTGATAATGTGGATTCATGTGCCATAAACATCCTCACAAAGTTTCAGCTCAATCGGACCACAAACATTCATCGATCGAATTTGTTGATCAAGGACCGATGGGATGTCCTTTGCAGGGGGTGTCCAGACATGCTGCTAGGCTATCTGGACACCAATTCTAGCAAGCATGTTTTTTGCTCGCAAGGCCCTGTCCGGACAAACACTAATTCTGTTCGGACACCTCGTACCTATTATGCCCAAAAACATATTTTTAGTGGGCCCTGGTCTAGGGTTTGATGTACTGATATATATACATCATTATAGAAGAGAGAGGTACAAATTTTCACCCCTAGAGAGTTCGTCAGAGTCTGTGCTAAGATAGATCATATGTGGTGAGCGTCAAATTGAATCTCTTAGAGTTTGAGTTATTCCTTTGATAAATCTACGGTTGAGAAGTCTATCGGAATGGTTTGGTAAATGAGAATAACGTTGAAGAAAATTGTGAGTAAGGAAACGAGTTGTAGGCTTGTCGATCTT
>NC_081547.1:19098295-19107187 GCF_901000735.1 Corylus avellana
AAAATATATGTGTCTGCCTCTTTATTGCTTTATATATTTTGGTAATTGAATTATTTATTATTTCATAATATTAATTCCGCATAAATTGTAATAAACAAGTTTTTGGAGTTGGCATAGTGTTTTTCAATATGGAAGTATTATGTCTCTTTCTCTTTGAGAACTCTTTATTCAATTTCTTTCTTTAAGACAATATTAACTTAATTATTGGAGTGTCCTCATTCCCTCACGGACTAATGGATTCTAGTGATTATTTTTTCTATTGTGTACGACCCCCACCATCAGTAAAAGCAATCCTCCGACAAGAGTCAATTATACTCATGCTATTATTATGTGTTAAGCTAGACCCACTAGATTCAAGTGTTGGTATTCAAAATTCAAAATTCAAAATTCCAACCAGATGCGTACAAGGCGATTGCAAAACCTATGGAGTTTGCTAGAGTAATGGGCCCTTCGTTAGCCCATTAGGACGAACGGGTTGCCTGCTAATTAATGACAATCAAAACACGAAAGCCCAACTCATGGGCCATTTATCTCAGGCCTGAAAACCACAAACCCAAATCCATACTCCCGGAAATCATTTTAGCCCTGATTACACGTGTCGCAATTCTGTCACAGTAACACGTAAAATTCTAAGCAACAGCAGGTGAGGAATCCTCTATTCAACATCGCTATGCACAATTAAAAGCCCTTTCGGAGCTGATGTAAAGGAGAGGAAACCCTCAGACACTTCCATATCCAAAGTCCAAACCCTTCAATCCAACAAATTTATAAAATATAAGAAAATAATTTAATATCATTTCTCTTTTATTTTGTTTTTCACATCTCTGAACCCCCTCTCACTCTCTTTCTCTGAGGATTTGGCTCTCGGTTTGCCTTTGGTTCTAGGTAATTCCTACTCCCAATCTCAGTCCATTTCTCTTTCCATACAAAGTAATGATGTTTCATGGTTTTGGAATATGTTTTCATTCTTGGTACTGTTTTTGTTTTCGTTTATTTATTTATTTTGTTTTTTTTTTTTTTTTAATTGTGTATATTGTGCATACTTCTAGGGTTTTTCTTTAGTGGCAGATTGGTTGTAATCTCTTGGATTTATTGCTTTCTTGGTGTTTCCTGGTGACCCATTTCGTGATGTTTTAGCTTTCGTTTCGGATGCTTAGGGTTTAGGGTGTTAGTCTTTGTTTGGTTGCTGGTAGAAGAAAAGAAAAGAAAAGACAATAAATGAAAAGATATTTTTATTTTATGTTGTTTGTGGGTTCAGTTTGGCAAGAAAATGAAAACCCAGCTCAACGAAGACTTAGATGAATGTAGCGTTTTCTTTGTTGGGTCCCATATATCACTAATATTTTGGTGGTTTTGGTTTAATATTCTCTTCTTTTTAGTACATTTTCAAAGCGATTTATGGTTAGATATTGCCCTTTCAGAGTCCTTTTTACGTAGTTTTATTTCCTGTGGTTTTTATTTTCACTGCGTTTTTACTCTTATATGGTTGGGGATTTCACATTTGGAAAATTTAAGTCGGAGATTTCATGCTAATTTGGCTCCTATAGACATCTATAAGTAATTTCCCCCCCTTTTCAGTATTGCATTTGTTGGGCATTTAGCGGTTGGGTGCTGAATGCCTTGGTTCCTGTAGACACTTTTAGGGTTGCAAACATTTCTCTGATTTTTGTTTTATTTGTTTTACTGCTAAGCAAGCAATACTATGGACATATATGCTAGCTTCTGTTTGCTTTACCCCACTCCTCCCCCAGCAAGTTGGCACTTTCATTGCTACCTTAGTGTGTTGGTGTTAAGATTGACATTTGAAGTTGAATATCATTCTTTGACTGTCTTTTCATATTCCCTCTTGATCTTGAAATGAACCAGGACTCAGCTGTATCTTACTTTTGTTATGTTATACTATATGTTGGGTACTTTTCAATGAATGGCAATTGATTTAGAGAAGAATGAAGAAAGGTTCAAACATCGAATTATTTTGGGCACTGGATTGGAATGATGTATCAATTAAATGTTTGCAGGGGAAGTTCCTTTGTATACCTTAAAAGGGAAAATGTTAATAAAATGGTCATCTTAATTTATCAAAAAAAAAAAAAAAAATGGTCATTTGAAGTGGCCTTTGAGCGCCACCATGGCATTACTGCTTTTCTTTCTTTGTGTACTTATTTTCCACGCTAGCGTACTTACTTTATTGTATATGAATATAATTTCCAAGTTTGTACAATTGTGCTTAGGAGACTGTTGTCATCATAGTTTGTGCATTAATTCAATCCTAGATTGTTACTACAAAGAAGTCAAGATTTCGGTATAGGATATATTTAATTATAGTTGAACTGGTGGGTAATATTTTGGATGGATAGTATATCTACAGTATTTTATGAATTTTTATATTTAAGCCAAAGCAAGATATCACTTGTAATATTTATAAGTAAAAAATATTGCCTAAAGTATATAGAATTGGAGTGCATTTGGAATTAGACACAGTACTGGGAAAAGATCTTACTTGGAGGTGCTAGTAAGTGTTTGATGTTTTGAAAAATGTTAGCATTGATATCATGTAGATATGAAAACCAAAAGAAAACATTTCACTTTAAAGTGCTAGCATAGATTTCTTGTAGATATGACTACCAAAAGAAAATCTTTCATATTGTAGACAAGGCATTCATTCATATTGTCCAATTATTACAGTTTTGTTGTCTGTCATTTGTAGAATGTGTGGATGTAGTCTGGCAGCTGATGGTTTCTATTGTATGTTCTTAAACTAAGCTGGGGATATTAGTGTGGACATATAAAATGTTAATTGTCCTTGTGGCTTTGTGCATGGATATCACAATATGAAATGTGGGATTCCTGGTTTAACTTCTAGCATTCCAGAATTTTATCATATTTATTTTTGCCTAGGTCAGTTGGAACACTTGGTAGCAACTACCAATGGTGAATTTCCAGCCCCTTAACATGATTTTATAGGATGCTTTAATTTTCAAAATACTTATTTTATAGTCATTTTAGTTGCTAAGTTTGACACCAATCATTGTCCCTTATTTGTCTATTTCTATCCCAATAAGATCCATCAAAAATGATGTAACACAAAATTAAGTAGTTTTGGACTAGAAAGGAATGGGTTAGCAATGACATATGTGTAGTTTTTTTTTTTGTTTAAAACTTCAAATACATGTGCTAGTATTATAAGGAAAATTGCAAAATTGGTCCCTGTGATTTGACCTTGTAACAAATAAATTCTTTTGGTTTCGAAATGAACTTATAAATCTTTGTGGTGTGCTTCTATAATAAAATGATCCCTCCATACAAATTTTGGCATTTCTTCGACAGTCCTTATGAAACCCTCAAATAAAAAAACTATTAAAAAAAAAAAAGGTTTAGGGTGGGGCCGCCTCGGGGGTGGTTTTGCTATGTCCTTGAGTTGATACTGCTGGTTCAGCCACCCCCAGCAGTCGGTTTTGGGGGTTTGAATCGCCCCCATCAACTAGAGGGAGTTGCTAAACCACCAGCAAGACCCTTAGGGGTGGTTCTGCCACCCCCATAGTCATGGGAGTGGTTCTGCCACCCCCAATAGTAGATCTTGAGGGTGGTTGACCATCCCAAATCTTTCTTTTTGGCTTTTTATTTGTTTGTTTGTTTCTTTTTTTTTTTTTTTTTTTTAATTTTTATTTGAGGGTGAATTTTTAATTTCATTAAGACTGTTGGAAAAATGGCTGGAATTTCTAAAGAGGGATTTATATGTTCATTTTGAAATCACATGGATATATTTGTTACAAGGTCAAACTGCAGGGACTGATTTAGCAAATTTTCTGGTTTTATATCATATATATTTGGTCCTTCATAATGCTACAAAGAGTTTAATTGAGAAAACACAAATCAAGAAACTCTAGAAATTAGAGAAACGAGAACAATTGTAAGCAGCCATCTAAACATAAAGAGTTTTAAACACATTTGACTTTTAACTCTTATCACTGTCTTCGCACAATCTTTGAAATTTCGAGTGTTGCGTTTTCTCCAAATGCTCCATATTAAGCTGAACTTCCACACTTCTTTATTGCAGTGACTTCTAAACTGATCTCTCCAAATTAGAGCTCCTAGTTATGACTTTACTTGATGCATTTTTGATCTTTGATTCTGCCTTTTTTTTTCTTTTTTTTTTTCAAATTGAGTTTTGTCTGAAATTGCCAGTTCAGGAAAACTTCAGTATTAATAAATTTTGATAGATATCATGTACTACACTCTTTGGGTGGAGTCAACTTTTGGATCAGTCATTCCCGTTTCATGTGACCAGATTTGGTCATATGTTGTGGTTGTTATATGATGTATCATAACTAACAAATTTGAGGTGGTGCTCTGGGACCTAGCTAAAGGTTACAAACTTCCCTTAAGGAATTTCTTGTTCTTCAAATAATGCAGCTCATGGTATGCATTTGAAGTTGGCTATGAGGGCTTAAATTGATATGCCAGGGGTTTTTTGGGGACAGAATGATAACTTAGAGGAGTTGAGTCAATATAACTTTACAGTGCTTTAGCATTCATTTCAGTTAGTGAATTTGATTTGGAGAGTCAGGGTTTTGATACACAATGTCCTAAAAGCCAAGAACTCTAGTTAGTTAGGTTTTTTTTTTTTTTTTTCAAATGCAAATTCTATTGTATTATTGTCTATTTTTAGTGTTTTATTTTATTTTATTTTTGTTACCTTGGTTTCAATCAAAAATTAACTTGGTTGTTGGAAGATGAGTTTATTTTAGGTAAAGTTAAACTAACCTCCCTTGAGGTTTCACAAAATGTGCTTCTCCCTTTTTTGAATTGCACACTAACCTTGAATTGAATAGTCTGATCACCCCTAGATACTAATATCTATTAAATCAGCTATCAGGATCTTTTATTTACGTAGGAACATAATTTCGCTTAAAATGTATAAAATACTATTTGTGTTTACAAGTGCAACGGACAAATTTATGCTTAGTAATCATTGTACAAAACGCTGGACTGAAATTATTTACGGAAACTTGATTCAAACCAGTGCAATTGTTCTAGCATATTTTTTCACAATCCCTTGCACATTTGCTTTGTGGTTTTGATTATTTTTGTTGTTTTTTCAAATGAATTCTAGTTTCTGAAGCATTATGCATGCTGTGAGGGGACATAATTTTGAAAGTTAAGACAAAAATTTTGAAAAAATTAGAAAGTAGTGGTCCAAGAACAAGTTTTTCATATGTTTAGTAAAGTTTTTGTATTGTATTTTGAAAATTAGAAAAGTGTGTTTTGAAAGAGTTTTAGAAAATGTGAAAAATAGAAAGTGTTTAAGTGAGGGTAACATTTAAAAAGTGTTTTTTTGTGGGGGTCCATAGAAGAAAATTGTTGGTAAGCTTATTGAAAAGTGTGTTTAGTGTTTTTGAAAAGCAAAAAATCTTAGAAGTGTTTTCAGTAATAAAAGAAACAAAACAGAAAAAGGAAAAAAGTCAGGGGTGGCCGTGCGGCAATCCCCTCCTATTTGTTGCAGGTAGCAGCCTGTCCTATTGGGGTGGCTGCGTGGCCATCTTTCTATATGTTTTCTTATTTTTATTTTTGTTTTTTATAAGTAACAAGTAGGTCTCGGCACCTGAAAAAATAAGCATGTATTTCTCAAAAATATTCCTATAGGAACGTGTGCGACGTTTTCTAAAAAGTGTTGTATTTTGTTTTTTGAAACATGTTTCATTTGGTAACTATGTTTTACCAAACACGGCCCATTATTAGCAAAAAAGTTGTTGTCCACTTTCTTCTGTGTAAATCAGTAAATGATTTGAAAATCTAAAGTTTTTAGGGCCTTAAGTATGACTGGTATATGACATGTTCCAATTTGAGGGAGTTTAGTGTCTAATTTGAAACATCAAGGGAAAGTACTGTAATTTCATGAACCTCAATGTTGGTCAATGTAACTTTCCCCTTTATATGATCTTTTTTTTTTTTTTTTGTTAATTAATGTCTTTTGAAAAATATGATTTCTGCTGATTTGCAGATACTAGTTTACCTGAAGTCGTTGTGACAACAGTTCTTAAGTCTTAGTTTGTTGACCTGATTCTTCAATGGGGGATGCGGAAAAAGCCCTTCCACCTTCAAAGAAGAGGTCTGCTGGAAGGGAACTCACTAAAGATAACGCTAGTCTTGAAGATGAGGAAGATGTTCCTGAACAAGAGACTGGAACTTTCAAGAGGGCCAGTGAAGAGGTGCTGGCAACTAGAAGAATTGTGAAAGTTCGTCGAAGTCAGACAACATCAGCCCCCGCTTTCAATCCATTTGCTGGGATTCACTTAGTTCCTCCTACAGAGTCCAATGCAACCTCAGCTGAAGTTACAAATGAAGCACCAGCTGCTGCTGAGAAGACAGTTTCAGACGGTGTAGATGGAAAAGATGAGGCAGAGGGTGAATCTGCAGCAGATGAGGGCAATAAGCAGTCAGAGAACAGAACTGAAGAGGCAGAGGGTGAATCTGCAGCAGATAAGGACAATGCCGTGGAGAAGGAGAACAGTAATATTGGCAGTGAGGCTACTGAAACTAAGTTCGATAATGATCAAGCTGCAAAAGAAGAAAAGACTGTTGATGAAGATGAGAAAGATAACACAGGAGAAGATGTTAATTCAGGTGTGGAAGGTACCCCTTTGAGCTCATTCCAACAGCTTTCAAGCAGCAAAAATGCCTTTACTGGTCTTGCTGGTACTGGAATTTCCACCTCTACATTTTCCTTTGGGTCTATTTCAAATGATGGGTCTACACTTGGTACTGCTTCTGTGTCTCTTTTTGGAAAGAAAGATGACAAGCCTTTTAGTCTCGGTCTCTCTAATAATGGAAGTTCTTCAATTGTTTCGAAGAGTGAGGGAGCTGGCTTCCCATCAATGCAGGAGGTTGTGGTTGAGACTGGGGAAGAAAATGAGAAAGTGGTTTTCACTGCTGATTCTGTGTTGTTTGAATTTGTGGATGGAGGTTGGAAGGAACGTGGAAAGGGAGAACTTAAGGTGAATACCACAACTGGGACGGGAAAAGCCAGAGTTCTTATGCGAGCCAGAGGAAATTACAGGTTAATTTTGAATGCTAGTCTTTACCCAGACATGAAGCTCACAAATATGGAGAAGAAAGGCGTCACTTTTGCCTGCATTAATAGTGGTTCTAGTGAAGGGAAAGATGGTCTTTCTACATTTGCATTGAAGTTCAAGGATGGTTCTATAGTGGACGAGTTTCGAGCTGCCGTTACGGCACATAAAGGGAAGTTGTCTACGGATTTGAAGACTCCAGAAAATTCCCCCAAGGGTTCGGATGATTGAAAGGTGCTTCCCAGTAGTTGCATGGAAAATTCTACTTTCTGTCCGGAAGTATCCTGGTACCTTTTTCTCCCGAGAAGAAAGTAGTTTTAGAGTTCGGAAAACCTTATCCCCATATGCTGCAGAGTTACAGAATCCTGTCCTTTTTTCTTGTACTGGTTTAATTTCTGAGTCTAGTCTTGGAGAAAAGACTGTTGACTTCATTTTGGGTAAATCTTGGGTTCGGACTGCATAATTTGAGCTTGTAAGACATTAATATTGCCCTCAGTTTTATAGTTGTCCCCTAAATCTGGGATATATGTTGGAAGTGCAATGTCATACAAGCAGAGCAAAACTGTTCTGATGTTGCCTTTAAGATTGGACTAATATGATGTCATTGTACCTCACTTGACAAGTTGATGCTTGTCATTCCTTATTCATTCCTCTTCATTTCCCTTGCAACATTTATTTTTTTATTTTTTTATTTTTTTATTTTTTATTCAAATGGGGGAAATGGGGAAGGAAAAGAAAGATTGTACAGTTGATGGATTCCATGTGTTGCATGCATCACAAATTTTCAAAAACAAACATGCAAGCTTAAAGAACAGCAATAAATTGCAAGTCTTTGTAGGTGCAAATTCAGAATCAGATTTTAAAACTTTACAATGCTTCCATGAACTTCTATGCGTTTTGAAATTACTCTTATAAAGTTAAAAAACTTTCAATTTAGGGTGTCGAATATAGTAGATGATCATAATGTCTTAACATTATGATTAACACAAGTTTCTAGGAAGTAGTATCCTTGTGTGATACTTATTTGTACAAGACTCTTTTTTCTCTGCACTACATTATTTATTTTTGTGAGTCTATAACCACGTTCTATTTGAAGTACAATGGTAAATATAACTTCTATTAAATTCAAATCATTCGAGAGTATTTATGCGCAAAATTATTATTTTATTTATTTATGGTACTTTGAAAAGTTTCATCCCATTAATTTTGTGCATATACATTGTGAGTACAAAAATTGCAAATTTTTTATACTCAAATTCCTGGTCATGGAGAAATAAATATTAGTATTCGTTTATTGTATGTTATCATGATTCTAGAGTTTATTGGAATTTTTTTATCATGTCCAAGAGAAGAAAGTTTTATTATTTTTTTCTCTATTTTCATGGTAATTTATGACCAATATTAAAATAATAATAATAATAATAAAAATAAAATAAAATAAAATAAAATTACACGTGTTTTATGTGAGAAATAAAGTAAAGTGAGGAATGATATAGGCCAACTTGGGGCCAACTTTTTTCTTATTTTTTAATTTAAAAAAATAACAAAATAAAAGATAAAAAAAGTTTTTGAAGCAATAATTTTTATTTGGTCATTCTTTTATTTGGTATTTTTTTAAAAAAATAAAAATTGTATTTTTATTCATAATAATGACCAATTTTTTTTTTAAAAAAAAAAAATTAAAATTTTGTTATTTTTTAAATTAAAAAATAAGGAAAAAGTTTCTAAAGAAAAATACAGCTTTTATTTAAAAAAAAAAAATACAAAAAAAAAGGATAACCAAAATAAAAATTATTGCTTCAGAAACTTTTTTTTTTTTTTT